>NW_015629035.1:154200-175699 GCF_001515625.1 Sinocyclocheilus rhinocerous
TATATATATATATATATATATATATATGTGTGTGTGTGTGTGTGTATATGTATATATATATATATGCATGCATAACCAACATTTTTGCTTTTGCAATGCATTATTGTCTGTGACGGATCCATGTAATGCGTTGAGCTCCAACTTCTTGCTTTGATGAAAATTGTATTTGTCTAACCGTTTAATGGGATCTTTAATAAAATATTATTGTTCATTTCATAATTGCAAGCATGATTACATTCAGAATTTTTTTTAATTGAACTAATTTATCTGCTGAT
The DNA here is from genome assembly GCF_001515625.1 of Sinocyclocheilus rhinocerous. Lineage (NCBI taxonomy): Eukaryota > Metazoa > Chordata > Actinopteri > Cypriniformes > Cyprinidae > Sinocyclocheilus > Sinocyclocheilus rhinocerous. The sequence goes on from NW_015629035.1 coordinate 154,476, forward strand.
ATTTAGCCTGTTAGCTTCTTGAGTGTCTGTTTTCTAATAGAATTTTTATTCTGTAAATATTGGGAAAAGTAAATGTTCATATGGTAATACATGCTTTCATTAAACAATGGCATGGAAACTAATCATTTTTAATGTTTTTGGTCAACAAAGTCAATGCTTTGGGTTGAGCATCATACTGTAGATTGAGTGCATGTTAATATGTTTAAGAAAAATTAGATATTGTGGATGTTGAAACTAGTAGGATTCCATAGGAGAATGAGTTTTGCATGTCCATTTCCATTCGATTTTAGTTCCCATTTTCATCGAAGTGATTAAAAGTCCCCCTCGATTCCGCAAAACTTCTTTCCTGCCCTTTGATTTACAGTCAATGAGAGGCAGATAAGAATTAATTAGTAAAATGTTCCCTATATAGATCTCACTTTCTTGCACCCAGTCAAATTGCTGGGGGCCGACCTTGGATTTTCCTGCATTATTGATGGCTCTAAACTAGAACAGCGGCGTAATTAAAAGAGCGAATGGAATGGAATATTAACAAAGCGAAATGATGTAGCAGTGTCTGGCAAATGGGCTGTAATTGGAAACGTAGACGGTAATTAAAGGCTGGTCTGTTTACTTGAGATGTTCCTCTCGTTGAAACAGGTCTCTGGGCACCCATCGGCAGACACGCAGACTCAGGGCCAGGTCCTGGCTAATAGCGTCCGGTGGGGACAAACACCCATTAACCAGTCCACGCCCTGGGACACGGATGAGCCGCCCGCAAAACAGATGAGGGAGAAAGATATGACAGGTAAAGAGCTGAAAGCAAAGCCCACAGCGCTGCGATAACACCTCTTGTTCGTTATCTTTTCATGCATGCATGGATGGATTGATTGATTGCTCGAAGTGGCTTCAAATTAGGCATGGGCCATGGGAAAAATATCATAGCATATTGAGTTTTTTCAGGCAGGAACACAATCCACAATCTTATCACGATTCTTTTTCATGTTGGTTTTTAAAACTGTTTAGCAAGTTACTGAGCAGTACAACCAAACTAACTTCCCTGTTTATAAATATAGCCTTATAAGATAACAAAACATGAAAGAAAATGAATAACAGACCATTTAGGCCAATGTAGGGGTGGAAGATATGAACAAAATCTTATTTCAGGTTAATTTTATTTCATTTTACTTCATTATTTATCTTTGTTATTAAAATATTTATAACTATTTTTTTTGTTAAAATATAAACAAAGATTTACATTACAAACAATAAGACAAATACAGTACTGTATAAGAAAGAAAAAAAATTAATACTTTTTTTTTATGCATTGGTCAATTTTGAGATTTTTGGCTTTTCAAAAACATGTCGTTTCAGACGAGTGGATAGAAAACATCCAAAATACACTTTTAAATCTATCTATCTCTCTCTCTCTCTCTCTCTCTCTCTCTCTCTCAATCTCTCTATCTCTCTCTATCTCTCTATCTCTCCGTCATCTCAACACATATAAAAGGCTGTTTTCTCATTTACAGTTTCGTTCCTATATATATATATATATATATATATATATATACAGTGGGAACGGAAAGTATTCAGACCCCCTTAAATTTTTCACTCTTTGTTATATTGCAGCCATTTGACCCACTGTATATATATATATATTCTGAAGGTTTTTACAGAGGGGTTTGTTCACATATCATTTGCCTCATTTTATACAACATTTTATTCCTTAAAAACATGCTGAAAATGTATTTTTCCTGGCTGTCGACAGTATTTTCTAATTTATGGAGTGATAAAAAGAGATATCCACAATCTCCTCTGTAAAAATCTTTAACTTTAATATGCCAACAAAATGAAACAAAAAATTTAAACCTGGCTTTATTCAATGTTTAAATTTATTTTGTAGAAATGCATGCAAATTAGTGCAGACATAATTGCATAATGCCTTGTGCATATTTAAATATAATATTCAAAAAACTTGTTTGCAAATTATAATCAATCAACTGGGTAAGTATGATGTCAAAATGGTGATGGTTAAATTTTTTACCCTATTTACCTGCAAATGCATGCAAATTATAAATTGCAATGTCATGTGAATGTAACAGTGATATAGATGATAATCAAACTCAATAATAATAATTCAAAAACATTAGGTAAAATGTGCATTGATGCATGATACTAATGATCTCTCTATAAAGGCAGACCTTGAAGACATTTGAATAGTTCTCAGTCTAATATTGTCATATCGCATGCATCTACTTCAAATGGATGTTGTTTCGCTCTCTGCAGCTCCTCTATGGCCGCCTCAAGTAGCTGCCGCCGTCAGCCAGGCTGGACTCTTGGCGCACACATACGCTCTGCCACAGGCGCCAGCTTACAGCCAGGGCGTCCAAGCACCCATCGTCGGTGTGACCCCGGTGCTCCAAACCCCCCATCCACAATTACCCACACACTACCAGCTCCAACAGCAGCCTTCACAGCCAATGACCAACATGGTCCTCAACGTCCAGAGCCAATCCCTCGCCGTCGGCGGCCTGCCTCCAATGCCCAGCGTCTGCCAGGTCGCCCACCCCGTCCACACGGTGGTGGGCAACGGCCATTTGACGCATCCCATGGTGCAATCCGCCACCATGAGCTCCTCGCCGCTGCCCACCAACGAGCCGCTGACGAACGGCCAGCAGGAAACCGCCAACAACAGCCTGCAGATGCTGAGAACGGTCGGATTAGGGAAATACGAATTCACGGACCCCTGGCATCCCAAAGGTAAATTATATTTCAGCCACAAGTTTTCCTGGACATTATAATGTTTTGTTGCGCTTAGGGATGTTAATTTTAACCGTTTAACCGGTTAACTGACCGTGAGAGTTTTGACCAATTAATACAATCAGGTAAACGGTTTAAAAAGTCATTTAATTATTTATTTTTTCAGTAATTTATCAAAATATTTAAAAAGGTTTGCTGCATGGTTAAAATACGCTACGCGTATAAAAAAAATTCTTTTTTAGGGGGGAAAAATATGTCGCATTTTATTATTTCATTCAGAAATAGGCCTAATGCCGACGCGAAATGTTTATAAACATAGCTAGGCTATTTTAGTTCCCCTCACTCCACAACAAATCCTTTCAATTAACAGTATTTAGAAAATAATTAAAAATATAAGCTATAGCAATATAAACGTCAAGCCAAAACGAATTAATTTAGGCTAAAACGAAACTGAAACCAACGTTGGGTCTCTCATTTGATAGCTTTATTATATTTTTCTCCGCTTGCAGAAGCGCTGCAGGTGTGTGATGTGATATGATGACCAAGTGAATCCTCATGTTCTGTTGTTTGCTGCTTTTTGCGCATGTAAAGTTAATCCCTGGGAAACAAATGTTAGTATTTTTTAACGGGTCACAGACACTTATCCTTTCTAATTTAATTCAATTCTAATTTAAAATAATCTTGTCGGTTAACGGTTAACAATCGGTTAACGAGCGTCGGTTGTCGGTTAGGAAAAATAACCGAAATGAACATCCCTAGTTGCGCTCCTCTAGTCTCCGAAAGAATCGCTCGCTATCTTCGACCTGCACAACTTGGTGATCTTGAATATATTTATTACTTTCCTGCCTTTCACTTTCAATAAAACCCCCCATTCATCAACACCCACAAGACGAGACGATTCGGGGTGGATTGCCTTTCTTTTCCTTTTGTTTTTCTTTCCTACCCAGCCAGTGGAAGCTCCTAATGATTTTACGAATTAGCTTCTCTGATATTCGGCAGCATCCGGGAACTATTGTGAAGATCAAATAGATTTACGGGGCAGTGGATGCTTCTACAAAATTGTTGGTGGGTCTGAAATGGCAGAAATAATTTCCATATAAATGGAAACCTTATGTAAATATAGTGTAAATGAATTTCAGTTCATATATCAACACAGTCGGGACAGGCAAGTTTAATGTACCATAGCTAATTTCTTAGGAATGATTTATTAGGGGAAATAAACTTGTGGCGTTTGTAACTCGAGTAAGTCTCAACTTTTCCGGTTCTGTTTTTTGGACTCTCGTTCTTCATATTATTCCCTATAAAAATGGAATGAAATATTCAAAATAAACCAGTATGTAGTTATTGTGTGATATTGTGCCCTAAAGCTTTCAAATCGCCTTGATTTTCTAGCCAGCTACAGGCAGAAATCTATTTTTCTGTCTCCCTGTATTGAATGTCATGTTGAATCGCGTGAGGTATTAATCTTCTGAAGAGAACGCGAGGCGAGTTTGCTGCCCATTTTTCTGCTTGTAATTGCTTCTAGGGATGATGGGAAATCAGATGCCAAAGACTTTGTTCATTGAATATTGGCAGTTTCTACTGAAATTTACAGATTAATAGGAACTGGACAGTAGAGAGTATTCTTTCATGTCAACAGAAATGGCAAAATGGTTTGTGAAAAGGTGGTGTTTCGTATTAGAATTAGACCTGAATGTGAGTTTGCTTTAAATATTTTAGGAAGGCTGAATAACTTTAAGCTAGAGTTGCATCAGAAAATCTGGCTTTTGCATGTAGAGAGGTGTTTGAATAACCTTAAAAATTGGTGTAGGATTGACATTGGTGGATTTAGGTTGTAATTTTGAGATGATTGCATCAAAAACTGGTCTTTGCATGTATAAAAGTTTTCGATTAATTGAAAAATTGCTGTAGGATTGGCCTTGGTGTGTGTAGGTCATAATTCTGAGAAGATAGTATCAGAAAAAGTGGTTTTTGCATATAGAAAAGAGTTTGATTAACTAAAAAAAAATTGGTGTAGGATTTATATTAAAACAATTTTCACTCAGGAATTGCTAGTAAATTTCACAAATAATTACAAAGAAATGGCAAGTAACACATTGGATTAAACATGAAATTTTGAAGTAGAAACTCCAATAATAACTCCAACATACTCTAATAAAGTTTTATTATTTAACTGTGAAAAATAATTTTTACAGTGAAAATTGTGGATGTTTTCAAGGACACCTGATGCCACCAGACAGATTACTGAAACCAGTAGATATGAGAAATGTGATGCTCTGATGCATTTGAGTAGCACTGCGAAATGGATAGATGCATAAATTTATGCTGAGTTTTGGCCGTTCTTCAGACAAAGATTGAGACTTTCCAAAGTGCATTTGAGAAAGTAAGTAATCTGATACAATGCAGGAGGAGCTGAATGCAAACTAATGGCGTCCGAAGGAGACATGCAGCTGTAGGATAGACTGGTGCACATATATTTCAAATGAAAATGTAGATTTGAAAGATTTGGCCAGAACTGATCTATAAGGAAGGATAATGTGTTATTGAATGGGATTCTTGGGTTAGTGCATTACATGCATTCATTTGGCTGATGCTTTTATTCAAAGCAACTTGCTTTGCATTCAATGTAGTGCTGGGCGGTATGACCAAAAATTTATATCACGGTATTTTTCAAAATTATACCGGTTTCACGGTACAAGATGGTTTTTTTTTTTTTTCATGCATGACCGAGTGTTAACCATATTTTCTACTGATTGAGAGAGGAAATACTGCAGTATATTGACTTAGAATGCCCTATTTTACTATCATGACTTAGTAACACATACAGCTGTTCCCTCACCACAGTGCAACACCCCTTTCAAACAGTGTCGCGTTCCGAACGTTCTTTAAGTGACATATACCGGTATTGCGGTATTTTCAAAATTCATATCATAACAAAAATAAAAACCGGTATTCGGTATGAACCGGTATACCGCCCAGCACTACTTCAATGTATACGTTTTATCGGTTCATGCATTTCATGGGAATCAATCCCATGACCTTGGCGCTCTACTGTTTGAGCTACAGAACAGTGTGTGGAATAAAGCTCAAACTGATAATGTTGGTGCTATTGGACTTTTTCAGTTGGAAAATTGAAAAATCATAATAGATTTTTCTGTCCAATGAATGTCTGAAGACGTGAAGCCTTGCTTACTTTCTCTTTAAAACCAAACCATACGTCTGCTTCATGAAACCTGAGTTCTCCATTTTTCTGTAAGTGTCAAGTCCAGTCTTCATTTCTAACCTCCATCTCTGTTTATCAAGCCCCATGTGCTGCAGTGTGGAAGCGGATCTCTGACAGGGCGGGTTTAGGATGAATTATCACAGCTTTATCTGTCTAAACCGTAAAAGCTGCTCCATGCAGCTTAATCTGCTCCTCCTCTCCTCCGAGAACAGGAGAGACGTCCATCACAATCTGACCTCATCCTGCTGCACAAACGCTGATTATTACTACCTTGACTTAGATTAGATGCATTGATTTTTAGCAGTGTTTGCCAGGTCAAGCTTCACTATTATCGTTTCCGTTTAGAGTTAGTGATTTAACGTTTGGAATTAAACTTCAACACATAATGCAATGCAACACGGAGCTGAATCGTTCCTTAAATTGTGAAGCAATTGAAAAGCCGAATGCATAGTATCTCTGTATTTCCCCACATACTATATATGAATTACACGTGCATTGCTTTCTTGTGTGTTTTTGTATTTATAACTAATGAAATCTAAAGTGAAATATTGAGGTTGAAAGGTGTCTGTTTATAGACGTGAGAGCATGAAAATTTCTTCATACTGATGACATCTTTTATTTATGTAATGTTAATCCTGTTTATATGTTTATGCATATTGGATATTTTGCAATGCATTGCATGGATAATAAACCTATGAGTGTATTTGAAAAGATGGTAAATGGTATGGTAAAAACCATCCTGGAAGAGGAAAACTTCATAAAAGCTCCAAAGTCTATACGCTTCTTAGTATTTAAGGTGCGATTCAGACACAAGGGCTGTTCCCTAGGAGGTAAGCAGCATAATTATGCCTTTTAAGACACCTTCCTTTAGAGAAAATTTAAATCCATGAATGAAGCAAGAGAAATGATTTATAAATGTACTTACTGTTCATTTAGTGCTGAACATCTTTGAAGAATAAGTTTAGTCTAATTTGTATTTAATGGCCTACGTAGAGTGTTCTGAATTTATGAGGGTCCGTTTCATTTAGGATGCAGCCAGCAATAGACAGCAGAAAGCAAGGTACACTAGAGTTCAAAAGTTTGAGGTCGGTCAGATTTGTTTTAATGTTTTTAAAGAAGTCTCTTCTGCTCACTAAGGCTGTATTTATTGGATCAAAAATACTGTAAAAACAGTAAAATTGTGAAATATTATTACCATTTAAAATGACTGTTTTCTATGTGAATATATTGTAAAATATAATTTATTTCTGTGATCAAAGCTGAATTTTCAGCATCATTACTCCAGTCTTCAGTGTCACATGATCCTTCAGAAATCATTCTAATATGCTGATTTGCTGCTCAAGAAACATTTCTGATTATTATCAGTGCTGAAATGTTTTTTTACATTTATGAAGCATGCATTTATTTTTTTGTCAATTTTTAATTTTTTTTTTAATTCTTTGATAAATAGAAAGTTCAAAATAACAGCATTTATTAGAATTTTTTTTACATATAAATATCTTTATTGTCACTTGAATGTGTCCTTGCTGAATAAAAGTATTAATTTCGTCTTCTCCAGAGAACACTGACCCACTTAAATAGAGAATAATTTCCTGCCGTCCATGCTATCCCTGGCTCAAATTAATAGGGAACATTTTAGGCAGATAATCACATGTCCTTTTCCTTATTAGTTTGTCAGACGTCTGTGGAACAGCTGTCAGAGGCGTGTGACGTGTTACTCTAATGAAGCTGAGACGCTTACACCGGCCAATTATTCAAATGACTGCACGGAAAGCCAGCACATGAAATGCAGAAGTGACTTTGAATGTGTTTATTTTCAGAAGCGCAATATCCTTTGTTGCACAGAATTGGGTCTCGTCGTATATCAGCTGCTGTTTGTGGTCGCTTCTTATTAGTCATGAATACCTGTCGCGATCACGGCGTCCTGCTGTTTCAGGGGCTTTGGGAGTTGATGAAGTTATTCCAGCACATAAAATCATTCCGCTTTGGGTTCAGAGATGATTAATTATACATAAATCATGTCAGGTATGACTCATGCATATATTCACCTTATAATTATAATTTGATGAGCATAATTTCCTGGACATGAGGAAGTTTTGGACTAATCTTGGACCTGAAAAGACCATCACTGGAGTACATTGTAAATGTTTACCAGTTATATTTTATCCCAAAATCTCAAGAAAAAAATATAATATATTTATATATAAACCTATATTTAGAAAAAAAAATGTTAAATTATAAATTATTATGATTATTATTTTCAGAAAAATAGGCTTTTTTGGGCCTTTTTTTAGGCCCTAGGGCCTAGGACCAAAGGTTAGGACACACACACACACTTTGTTTGTGTGTGTGTGTGTGTGTGTATAATTCCATTATATATATTATTTGTTTTTGTTTTTTTGCCTTGTGACATTATTTTCATGGCAATTAATCACATTTCCCCTCAAAATATCATTATCGTTCTTTGTTCTGATGTTTTGCTTTTTAAATAAATTAAGTTTTATAATTTTAATAATTTTACTGAATGTTCATTATATTCATTATATATCGTAAGTCTATACAGGTGTATACATTATAGTTAAAAATAGAGCCCGACCGATATGGGTTTTTTGGGGGCCGATACCGATATTAGGGAGTAAAAAAAGACTGATACCGATATATCGTACGATATTCTTTGTGTAGGCTATATTATAGTACAGTATAGTCAAAAGTTTGGACACACTTCCCATTAGGAATAGTGTGTCCAAACTTTTGACTGCTACTGTATATAGAATACAGTATATAGCCTACATAAACAGAATATATATATACATAAACACATTTTTTGCAATGATAACTCAAATGTGGTGATTAAACACATAATGATGTGACAAACTAAGGCCTATGTAATGGAGGCAGGGTATTTAACAATTTAACAATAAACTGCTGCGTTTATCATTTTTTTCAGTGTGTGTGTATATATATATATATATGTACTGACCTGTTTTTTATTTATTCATCAAAAATAAGACAAATACAGACTCAAGCCACCACCGCACTGCCGTCTATTGGACTGCAGAAAGATATTAACTTTTCAATCTGCTACGTTACTGACTGTACTGACAAACTATGCTGACACCGTGTCACTGCGCAACAGGACGCGACAAAGCGACCGTTGAAAATCATTTGAACTTTGTGTCAGCACGTTATAAATAGAACGAGGCATCAGTTTACTGCATCCAGTGTAGACCCACATCACTGATTATAATGGGTTCTATTCTACACTGGACGCGAGCACCGCGCGATGTGATGTTACCGATGTGATAAGCATGAGTTCTGGGCCGCGGCGCGGCCAGGATAAACATCAGCATTGACTGAGTGGCTGCGATCAGCTCCAGTGATCGTAACACAGGCTTTAATGCGCCGCAGACGCGTGCCGTGATGTGCAGATCAGCTCTAGGCTCTAACGTCACTGAAACTGCTGTTGAATATGAACCATCCATTCATCATATCATCATGCAAAACTAAGAATTAGAATCATTGTAAATATGCAAATATAGGATAATTTGCAGATAATTTGAAGCAGCGGACTCAGGTGAAGTTTGAGCTCATCCGCGCATCTCTACATTACACTGACCTGGTTCGCCAGTAGCAAACAATGGAGCGTGCTCTGCTGGACAAACTTAAGTAATTACACCATTCAGAAGCATGGTGTAAAACATAATCTGCCTTATATGTTCTGTAAAAAAAAAAGTCATATCGGTGACATATTCGCCGATACCGATATATCGGCCGATAATATTGGCTAAACGATATATCGGTCGGGCTCTAGTTAAAAATGTAATTTGTTATAGAGTTATAACAAATTACTAAAGAATACAAATATAGCTTAAAGCTTGAAGAAAGCGAGAAAGAGAGAAAAACAAAACCATAAATTACTGTAATGCAACTTGTTAATGTGTTGTATTAAAATAAAGATGTGTATATTGTATTAAAATATAATTATATTTCAGTAATCATAATATAATGATATATATGTGTGTGTGTGTGTGTGTGTGTGACCAAAGCTTATTTTTAGCAATAATAATAGTAATAATAATAAATGACATGAAGAATGTGAATGGAATTTTTATTTCCAGAACCTGACTATAGTGTTCCATTTGTGTGTAAAAAGGAATAGTTCATCCTAAAATTAAATGTCTGAAAAGAACAGAACGAAGGGTTTGCAATGACATGTTGGTAAAAAAAAATAAGCACAGCGTTTTCATTTTTGGCTGAAGTATTCCTTTCAATCAAAGCTGCAGACATCATACTGATAAAGTTCAGCGCTTGTTTCGTGGAATCACAATGAAATGACAGCGCTGACTTCTGCCCTTCATTTCTGTTGTTGTTTTTCCTTCATGCTTGATGGTTGTATTCCTCCATTCCAGCCTTTTACTTGCACAAACAGATAATTTCCTGTTTTTCTTCGAGTAATGATATATTTTGTCATCATATGCTGTGTGCTTGGATCTCAGAAGGTCCGAAAATCACTGTTTCTCTTCTTTCTCTTGTTCTACAGAAATGTTGAAGGAATTGAACCAGCAGCGGCGAGAGAAAGAGTTTACAGACCTGAAAATAATTGTTGAAGGCAAAGAGTTTGAAGTCCATCAAAATGTTCTAGCTTCCTGCAGCTTGTATTTCAAGGACATGGTGAAAAGGTTTGCTTTCCTCCCGTCCTTGATCTGTTCTGTTCTTTTCGTAGGGTGCTTTTGTGTCGCCTCCTTTTCCCTCCCCGTCTCTTGCAGGTCTGAAGACATCGGTTCCCGTCACAGGGCCAGTAGCCATTCTGTCTGTCCCAGCGACGAATGTATTTCACTGCTGAAAAAGGTCAAGGTGTCGACCGATCTGACCCTTTCATCTCCATTCACTAAGTGTGCCGGTTTGCATTTAAATGGGTGAAGAATTTCCATGACTGGGGGTTTTGGTTTTAAATGCTTTGTAAATGTCAAAACAAATGAAAGGCAGATTTTAGGGATGCGTTAGGCATATTGGATCAGCGCTGCGCTCGGCTGTCTGTGTCAAGTGCTTAGACGGGATGTTCTAGTCGTCCCACTTGACCTTTTACCTGCTGTGACTCGCTCTGGAAATTCACACGCCGCTTCGAGATTAAGGGAACTGCATGCGCGGATCTCGTTTCTGCTTCGGGAAATTCAAAGTTTTTTTTGCCGACTTTGCCGTCTTGTATCGATGCTGATCTCAGCAGTCGGGAGTCCCAGAGCCGTAAGACTGACTGCATGTTATTTATGAGGAAAGCCTGATACTGAATTATGTTTACAGGCAAAGAAACGCACAACTCCAGCATCTGTTGTGTGTGTGTGTCATGTGCCCTTCTGGGGAACCCGTGAGGCGAAGTTTGCCACATATTTACTGCAAAATCATGTTTCCATATGCAAATGAGCTTTGTGGCAAAATGTTGGCAGTAAATTTGTGGTGAACAGTTGGAGCTAACCTTTAAAACTGATACTTCTGATTGGAACCTAACTTTTGTTAGCTAGCAGAAAGAAATAGTGGAAATATGAACAGAAGATCGAATGGAAAAAGACTGTTCGTAAAAGATTTTCATTTCGGATCCTTTCTGTATTTTACGTCATATCTATTTTTTACAATCTGTTTTTCAAAGGTAGATATTTTTTGAAAAATTACTAAAGGTATTTTTAACCCTGTAAAGCCTGACATGAAATAACAGCCAGAAAAAAGAGCAGTTTATTATTTATTTATTTTTACCAAAAGGTTTGCATATGCATTTTTGTTGAGTATCATATTTGATACATGAGGCTTTTATGGCTCATATAGTATGATATAGTAAGAATATTGAGAAAAAAAATGTATTCAGAGGTCCAAACTGAGCAAAAATATGCAGTTTGGTTCAGATACTGATATTTTTATGGGCAAAAAGATGAAATTCTGATGCTTGTGATGTAACTCAATGAGATCTTTATAACAGTAGAGCAGATACTTTCATACAATGCTAAAAATATCAGTCATCACTCTATATCTCTATATCTCAGATAATGTGTTTTCGTAAGATGAGATTTAAATGATCAAAACATATAATGCAATGCAATCCAATAATGACTGAGAGATGAACAAATAAACGCTCCTCAAAAGCCTGATAATCATATTCCATTATACGTTTGAATATTTCAACATGATTTTTCTAAAAAAAAATGATAATGGATAAAGTAAACCTGGTTCATCTTGAAATATTACTAATAATATAAAAGTTGTTCTTATGTTTACTATAAAAATCAGTAAAGATTTCACCGCAAACCTCAAACTGAAGGGGGACGTTTGTACAATTATGAAATAGATTGTGTGCAACAAGTTTTGGTCATGTTGATCATTTAAAAGCCTTAGAAATTTGCGTATCAAATATGATACAGTAGGCTGTACAGGGTTAATGAAAGTGCACTACAGTACAACTGATTGCACACATGTGTTGTACATCTATCCCTCTCAGCCTCGTTTCAGTCACATCAAATTAAACCTAATCCAGGACGTTGAACACAGAGAACGAACAGATTTCAGTTGGCTTGGCATGTGAAATCGCTGTAATGCTTTCATATTCCCATCTGATATCTATATATTGTGATGCATGTACTCCAGCTTCAAGGAGAGATTGTGCCTGGGAATCTCGGGCGGTTGATTGTGAATTTAGTCTGGGTCGAGCTGATCTATCTCGAGCAGCAGCAATGAAAACTGCATTAGGAGCAATAACTCAGAAGTTTGTTCTCGGTGAAGCATAAAATGTGCTGATACACCTCGCAGAGCGATTTGAGTTCCACTGCCTCTGGAAGCACAGAAACTAGGGGCTCCGGATGGGGAATTTCACACTCACAGTGACGTCTAGATTGTCTGTTTTAAAACGAGCATTTCTGTAGAACCTAGTGAGCTACCAAGGCAACATCCTAACTGATCTGAAACGCATCATGCACATGGGACTCACAAAATGATTATAATTATAATAATTTATGCATTTAGCAGACGCTTTTATCCAAAGCGACTTACAGTGCATTCAGGTTATACATCTTTTACCAGTATGTGTGTTCCCTGGGAATCGAACCCACGACCGTTTGCGCTGCTAATGCAATGAATGCTTTACCACTGAGCCACAGGAACATTGACTCATTGATATTGACTCATCAATTGACTTTGATATCACGATGAATAACAGTTCATGATTCACAAAAATTTATTTATACTTTGTTTATGCTATATATATATATATATATATATATATGCACATGTATTTATTTATGCACATGCATTTATTTATTTATGTGTTTATGAATTTTTGCATATGCACATTTATGTATTCATTTATTGGCATTCATTGCAATTATTTATGCAATTATGAATTTATTTATATATTGACACGTTAATTTATTTATAGATTTGTGCATTTATATATGCATTTATGATTTTATTTATGCATTCATTTATTTATTTATTTTATTTAGTTTAGAGTACGTTTATATTTTAAATACACACTGTTTATTTAAATAAATAATTCTCAGTTTGATTTGTTTTTTTTTCCACTGAGCTTGACGCAATGCATTCTAGAATGCATTCTACCAGCATAATCGTACACATGTGATGCCTGTAGGTGGCTCATCAGGTTCCAGAACAAAGCCATTCAGTCACATCATCACCATTCAGTTGAAAAATACATTAGCTCTGTGCGTTTCTTTATCTTTTCACAAAGTCGAAAATACGTAACCTTGTCAAGTGGAATTAAAGCAATGTGATGCATTTGAACAGAAAGTTCAATCCAGTTCGACTTCATAAAGTTAAATCTGACGTTTATGTGCGTTTATGTACATAGAACTGTCTGTCGGCTGAAAATTCACGCTACATTAAATCGAGAGTCAACAGCTTTGTTCGGCGGAATAAAATCAATGGCGTGTCATGATCGATAAAGCAGCAGCATACTAAACTGTTCAAAAAACACTCTTGCATTATTAATTTATAATGCATTTCTAGTGGGAAAAATGTGAGTGGTCTTACACTATTTCAACCTGATTATTTGCTTGTTTACACTTCAGACGTGCTTTATTAAAAATTTACTTCAGTCTTTGAACTTTAAGGGAAAAAGGCCTACATGATGAATATCAAATCTGAACGAAACCTTGATCTTGAAAATTATCCATGCATTGGGCTGTAATCTGAGTTTAATATCAGAGATGTCTGGCGGCCCTTTAATGAGCGAATCAGGCTGACGTTATCAGGGTGCCGGTCATTTATATCAGTCAAAGGGACCGTGTTTATCTAATCGTCTATAAAGAACACCTGCTGTATTTGGCGTTCTCAGAGAAAACGTGCATTAAAAAGTGATTCATCCATTTAGCAAATCATGCACTAAGTGGATCTGCGTTTGGATGTAATATATAGCCATTAACGCCGCCTCGTTCACATCGATACAAGGCAGCGCCGCTTATGAATTTCACAGTATCTCCAGAGATTCAGCCTGTCTGCTGGATTTTATTGAATATTTGTGCTTTGTTTCTGGCAGTGCATCCATCATGTTTTCACGTATATATTTGCATAGACACTGCGTTATTAGTCTGAGACGGATAGCTGGCGTTGAAGAGCCCACTTTAGTTTGACAACTCTTGATTTGTTTTGTTCCATTAAAGGCAGAGTAAGTGATTTTTCAAAAACACTTTAGGGCACTTAACTCAGAGGTTCTAGTGGTTTGATGCCCACTTGTAATTTTTTTGCTGCTTTCTTTTGATCCTCTTAGCTTTTTATGTCTGGAAGAATCAATATAGGCATAAGATAAAGTGTAAGTTTATATAGTTAATATAGTTAAGTTAATATAGTCCATTGTTTGGAGAGTATAATCATAAAATTATCATAATGAACAATTATTCATGATTCACATTTTATTTATGCATTTGAGCATTTATGCATGAGTCTAGTCTCGAATTTATGCACATGCATTTACTTTGATTTAGTTTTTTATATTGTTTATGCATTAATTTATTTTGATTTCATTTTTATTTATTTATGCATTTATGTATTTATTTATAGAATATTTATTTTATGTAAAAAAATATTATATTAATATAATAAAATATTAAAATAAATATGATATTTTATAAATATTATTTATAAATAAACATATATTCATTATTTATTTATTTACACATTCGTTTGTTTATGCATTTATTTGTGCATCTATTTATGCATATATGCTTTTTTGTATTTATGCATAAACTTTTTTCCCCGCTGGTTCAGCTGGTCTAGTTTGATGGTTTAAGAGGAGTTTTTTCTCTCAAGGATGTAGGCAAATGAGTGTGCTCGACATTTCCTGGAAAATGGGAAAAATGGAAATTGTGTCTATTTTAGAGACCCCTGTCATTCTTAAAAGGTTTTTCCGCCTTTGAGTGCCATACTTTCATCACTATATTTTCCCAGTCTAATCAATGTAATAGTCATAGTCCATGGATAAAAAGAAAGATTTTGATAACCGTATAATTTTTTTTTTCTTTTTCTTTTCTTTTTTTCAGGGCAGACATGTGCTTTATACTTGAGAATAAAAGTATGGCCAAAAAGCTCTTTTTCTGAGCATTTTTTTAAATTATTATTATTATTATTTATCCTTGCACATGTTATTTATGCATTAATTTATTTTCCATTTCATTTATTTTTATGTATTTGTTTATTCCTTTATTTTTATTTATTTATAAAATATGCATTAATAAAATTATGAATTAATTCTTTGTTTTATATATATATATCTATATATATGCATGATGCTGCCTGAGAAAATATCCAAAAGGTGGTGTTTTAGAAGCCAGCATCATGCAGATGTTATAAGTACTCCTTCATTCATAAAAGGCTTTTTCCCCTTTTTAAGTGCCGTACTTTCGTCACTGTTTTATCCCAGTCTAATAATATAATAGTCATAGTCCATGGGTAAAAAGTACGATTTTGATAACCGTATAGATTTTTTTTTCAGGGCAAATATGTGATCATACTTCAGAATAAAATCATGGCCAGAAAAGTGTGGAAATAGTGCGAGTGTGCGCGTGATCTCAGGGACAGAGAGAGGGCCGAATCTCAGTTTTCTTTTTCTTTCCCACCTCTTAATGGTCGATTCCTTTTTTGCCTTTTCTTTCTTAATATTTCTCCTCCTCCACTTATACCTGACAGCAATAAACTTTGCATTTTTGTTTTTCTTTTCAGGAGTAACATTTCTTGATTTTTCAGAAACCGCCAGAGACACCCACCTCACCTCATACTCTGCCTTTTGCCTCCTCCAAGTCCAGGCTCTTATAACGACTAATGTCACCGTTCGTACGCAGGCCGTGTTGAACTCTGGGACAGAGAGAGGGCCGAATCTCAGTTTTCTTTTTCTTTCCCACCTCTTAATGGTCGATTCCTTTTTTGCCTTTTCTTTCTTAATATTTCTCCTCCTCCACTTATACCTGACAGCAATAAACTTTGCATTTTTGTTTTTCTTTTCAGGAGTAACATTTCTTGATTTTTCAGAAACCGCCAGAGACACCCACCTCACCTCATACTCTGCCTTTTGCCTCCTCCAAGTCCAGGCTCTTATAACGACTAATGTCACCGTTCGTACGCAGGCCGTGTTGAACTCTGTTTTGGCAGGTGTTTGAAAGTAAATCCACATCCCAGTCATGGAATGGTCCCTTTCCCTGTAGGATGGCTGCTGGTTCCCTGTGGCAGAACTGATTTTCTATCCCCTCCTTTCCTTCCCTGCTTACATCACGCTGTCTGTCTGTCTGTCACTTGTAGTATGCATTTGTCTGTACATTTTTAATAAATACATCTAGATTTTATGGGAGTAGTTCACTCAAAAATGAAAATTTTATGAAAATTTGCTCACATTCAGGCCATCCAAGATGTAGATGAGTTTATTTCTTCGTAGGAACAGATTTGGAGAAATTTAGCTGTACATCACAGCAAACCAATGAATGGGTTGTGAATGGGTGCCGTCAGAATGAGAGTCCAAACAGCTGATAAAAACATCACAAAAATCCACAAGTAATCCACACCACTCCAGTCCATCAGTTAACATCTGGAGAAATGAAAAACTGTCTGTTTGTAAGAAACAAATCCATCATTAAGGCTTTTTAAACCATCACTTCATAATAACGCTTAAATCCGTCTCCTGTTTTCCTCTTACATCAAAATCCAAAGAAATATTTATTTGGAACTAGTTTAGACAGTGTTTGATATGTGCAGATTTCTCTCCTGATTCAAACAAGATTACTTTTTCACTGTAGGATGTAATGTTATGGATTATGGACTCGTATTTTAGCTGGAAGCAATGGTTTGGTGTTAAAACATCTTAATGATGGATTTGTTTCTTGCAAACATGCAGTTTTTCGCTTCACAAGATGTTAACTGATGGACTGGAGTGGTGTGGATTACTTGTGGATTATTGTGATGTTTTTATCAGCTGTTTGGTCTCTCATTCTGACGGCACCCATTCACTGCAGAGCATCCATTGCTGAGCAAGTGATGCAATGCTACATTTCTCCAAATCTGATGAAGAAACAAACTCATCTTGGATGACCTGAGAGTGAGTGCATTTTCTGCACATATTCATTTTCGAGGAAGAGGAAATGTGTCATTTTTGATGCTAAAATACTTTATTCTATCTCCGTTTCAGTGCAATAGGAAAATGCATCCATTTTACTTTGATAATAAGATGCATTTCTGAATGCAACTTAATTTTATCCATCAGGGAAGTGTTTCTCCTGAAATGTGTTTAAACACCCTTTACATTTTCTTGCCGCAATGCAAAGTTTTTACAGTTTCATTTGCTGCTGATAGTGACTCAGAAATGACACACTTCACCTTTAATGAGTGTGTCTGGAGTAGAATATGAAGCGTAAGCCGAGGCAGAAGAGAGGTTATCATCATTATTAATATTTCCACCTCACTGACAAGTCTAACCGCTTGTTGGACGCGGCCGTCCATTAATGGAACATCATTATGAGCTTTTGTTTCTCGAGACATCTTTGTCTTTTTGCAGCATCCCTGATAATTGAGGTTTATAGGTTTAGTGTCTAAAGACATGCACCCAAACAATGGCAAAAACCAAAGCCGCGGTGCGTCCGTCTGCCAATCAGCGCTCAGCAGATACGCTAAGCCAGCGGCCCTCTTCTATACGGAGAGCAGCTCATCTCAGCAGCGAGGCAATCTGCACTCTCCATATGCCTTTAAACATGTATTATGCATGAAAATGTATAGCAGCTCACTCAGGTTTTCCCTCAAGCGCTGCTGTAGAGAAACTCACAGGCTTGACTTTGAGTCTCACTCGCTGAACAGCTTTAGTTGATGCTATTCCAAATGAGTCCATCTCACTTTGCACTGCTTGATAGGTTTTTAATTGCTTCTTAAAGGAATATTTCACTCAAAAACAAACCCTTATTACCCTCATGTCATTCAGTATCCTGTGTTTTTTCGTTGTAAAATTATTGTAAAACCTTTATGCAGTGATGTATAGTGACCACGTCAAACTCCAAAAAGGACCATAAGATGCACTTTAAATGTAGTCCTTACGACTATATTCAAGTCCTCTGAAGTAGTGTTAAGTATTATTACTATTCTAGTAAGTTATTCATATTTTTAATTAGCTTTAATGTTTTTCATTTTAATTTTAATTTCTTTTTTTTTTTTAATTCATTTTAATTTTGAGTTTTTTGTAACTTGAACTAAAATTATTATGAAAACTTAAAAAAATATATAGTATTTTTTTTATTTTAGTACTTGACCTTAAAATATTTTTAGTTGCCAAGACAGCATTTATAATTTTTAATAATAATAATAATAATTTAGCTTAAGTTTTTCATCTAATATTTATAGTTCAGCATTATTTCAGTTAACAAAAATAATTTTAATAGTTTTAGTTAATAGCAACACTGTTCTGAAGTCATATAATAGCATTGTGTGATGAACAGACCAAACGTTAAGTTGTTTTACAATGAAAATAAAATACACTTTTTTTTTTTAATCAATATTTTGAGTTAGTTTTTATTTTCAGTTTTCATTTTAATTTTAGTTAAAAATTTCTAGCAACTTAAACTAAAAACAAAATGAAAACTAATAAAAAAAATACATTTTGTGAAATGAATTTTTGTTATTTTTTAAAACATTTGTATTTGGGTTTAATTAATTTTTATTTAATTTTAGTGCTTATTTTATTTCATTTTATTTTCAGCGTTTCTAATTTTCATTTTTTCTTCTAATGTTTAAGTTGTAAGTTTATTTCATCCAATATTTATATTTTATTTCAGCTTTTTTTTTCAGTTAACGAAAACAATTTTTAATAGTTGTAGTTTTAGTTAACAATAGCAACACTGTTCTGAAGTCGTACAATAGCTTTGAGTGAGGAACAGACCTAAAGTCAAGTAGCTATTGATCCCCCCCCCCCCTTCATTGGGAGCTACAATTGAGATACAACCTGCAGGTCTCTGGTTTAACATCCTTCATACTGTGTCCAGGTTATCGGGGGAGAACAGAAACGGTGAGAAGATGCAGCTGACAATGAGCAACATCAGTTCAGATGTTCTGGAGCTTCTCCTGGAGTTTGTTTACACCGGCTCCCTCATTATCGACTCGGCCAACGCCAAGACCTTACTGGAGGCGGCCAACAAGTTCCAGTTCAACACTTTCTGCAAAGTCTGTGTCTCCTTCCTCGGTAAGAACCTGCCGGATGAAATGTTTCCTAATTTCACCAAAGTCACGCAAAGCCAGTCAC
This sequence comes from Sinocyclocheilus rhinocerous, assembly GCF_001515625.1. Classification (NCBI taxonomy): domain Eukaryota; kingdom Metazoa; phylum Chordata; class Actinopteri; order Cypriniformes; family Cyprinidae; genus Sinocyclocheilus; species Sinocyclocheilus rhinocerous. The sequence continues at coordinate 174,197 of NW_015629035.1, forward strand.
TAAATTGCATGCATTTAATACAACACAATATTCTTTAGTTTCATTTTCAGAGAAAGTTGTCGCATCGCGTCTGCTCAGAGAGAGGGGTGAAAAACATGGAAAAGTGTTTTTGGTGCAAGTAACCTTGAGTGTCATTGGACCTCAGGAAAGAAATGCTGCCATAAATGCAGAACATGATTGTAGTTCTCAATCTCTCATGGACAAAATATGGTATTATGCTATATTATGTATATATGAGTTTGTTTTTGTAGGTACTCTGAAATCTTGGAGTAATTTACTGGAACTTCATGGTGAAGCTGTGAGGGAATACGCTCATTATTCATTCTGTCCGTGTCTCGCTCACTCTTTTTGGATTCTGTTTCCCCTTTCAGAGCTGGAGGCTTGAGTTATGTTGATTGACACGCGCACACACACACACACACACACACACACACACACACACACGCTCTGCTGTGGACTGAAGTGAATCAGAAATACAGTTGCTCATTACAGCAGTCGTAATGACCTGCTCCCTGGTTGCGAATCAGTCGACTTGACGGTTGATATGAAGTAATTTCCAGTAATCTGAATACTTTTTCGTCAGATATTGCACCAGGAGCCAGACTCTGAGGAGTCAATCCATACATATTTTAGCATGTAGATTGAGATGCATGCAAGATGCTGGATCATAATTTGAATTTGATCTGAAGTAAGTAGAATTGAAATAGAATGACATTCAAATAAATTTATGCTGTAAGTGTAGTTTCTGTTTGTAGTTTTAACAAAATGATGCTTTTCAGCGTGAATTACCCATAAACCATAGGCAAACCAAGCCAGTCGATTTGGTCAATTGTAGCTTTTCTATAGTAAACTTACAATTTCACACTCCGTGTTTTTACTACAAATTTATTTTACGAATTATTTTTGCTGCGCTAGCAATAAACACATTGAAAATATTGCACAATAAACAAGTTTGTCAACAGAATCGCTAAGTAGGCTTTTATTAAACAAGTCAAGAAGTGAATTTCTCACCCGCTGCTTTAAAGCAGATATCTGTTGGACATGATTCAAGTTCAACGCACAAAAGCAGACACACAAACACTTCATATTTAGTAAATGTTGAAAATGGCTGATTAAGCAGTTTATATTATAAAATCTATCTCTAGGTTTTGTTTTGTGTTAAAATTTGGATGTAAATAGTCCTCTTCCTGACATAAATGTAGCACACCCAACCGCTGCAACACATCAGCATCTGACTTTATTTTGGTTAGGTCCAGATCTCTCTACAGTTGATGTACGTTGTAAAGAAACGCTGAATATCCATTCACGCCATGCAACAGGCAAGCAGTATAAACCATATTATCTGCTGTAATGCAGATTCTTCATGCAGCAACTGAGATTGGGTGACGTATTAGTTAGTTTGGTTTGATTTATTCATTTATTTACAAAATAGCAATTTAAAATGTATTAAAATAACTACATTGTATGCATATTTACTTTTCAATTGAAAATATTGATTAAAAA
>NW_015629035.1:175840-190544 GCF_001515625.1 Sinocyclocheilus rhinocerous
ATATATATATATAGAGAGAGAGAGAGAGAGAGAGAGAGAGAGAGAGGTATTTTTACACCTATGTAGTTATTTATGAAATGTTATTTAATTTTAATTTTTTTAAGATTTATTTTTGTTTATTTTATTAAAAGTCATGTTCTAATTGTAGTTTCAGTTTGTAGCTTTAATAGAAATTGTCCTTTTCAGCATGAATAACAACATAAACGTATGTCATAAAACATATGATATATTTACAGAAAATCATTAGATATTTAAAATTTGTGTTTGAACTGCCATCTGTAGAAAGTTGGTTAATTTGTACATATTTCATAATATTTAATAACTTTCAGATATTGTATTTTATTGTATTTATATAAATAATTATATATTACTGAGCTTATTTATTTATTTGTTTGTTTGTATGCCTGTGTAAAAGACAATAAATGGGCATTATCAGTCATTAGTAATTTTTGGGAGTGAATATGGTTGTAGAATGTGGTTATCGAATTGAACTGAACTTTGAAGAACTAGTGACAAAGTGACTTTTTTTCGCTGTTTTTGACAGCACTTAACTGAATTGAGTAATCAAAATGCTTTTTGACACTGTCATGAATTATGCCCTTTTTGCATTTGCTGTTGATCAGGCAGGTGTGAGGAATGTGAATAATGAGTTTAGCTTCAGAATCAAAAGTGGATGTCGGTGGCTTTGACAGCTCTGGTTTGTGCACCTCTTCCCATGAACCCCTGGGATCTGGAGCTTATTAATCTATCAGCACCTCAGCGCCTGTGAAATGACGTTCTCTCCTGTAGGGATTCGCTGAGTGCTCCATCTACTTCACTATACAAAAGTTAGAAATGAAAAGTCGAAATGTGCAAGACTGACTAGACGTTCTTGTTAGCGTGACTGCTTCAGATAAGCGCTATATGACACTTGAATGCGTGTGAAAAGTGAATGCTCTCCAAAAGAGATTCGTCTTCAAGGTTTCATCAGCGGGAGAGAGTTTTGAGTTCTTACAGTCAAGATGGTGCATTGAAATATTTGGTAATAGAAATCGAAGCCGTTTACGCTTTCATAAGCGCATGTGCTTTCATTACATGTGTGTTTTGTAACTATTTTGAGTGCTGCGAGACGTGTTGTATGAGTGCAGTTTTCTTTATGCTTTTATCCAGAGCTCGTCATGTACTGTATGCTTGATTTCATGAATTAAGAAGAATAATGCTCACGCCTGCAATTTCACCCAATTAAACTCCACAGTTATTTACTTTTGTAGGCAATGCAGCCTTATAGGTATGTTGAGAAAATAAATGCAGTTTATACAATCACATCATTATTCAATAAAACTTGAAAATGCATTGTATAAAATAAAATGGATAATATATGCATTTAATGTTTTAATAAAAACTTTTCAGCATTACCATCTGTTATACAACATATGATATATTTACACAAATAGTTTTTTAAAATGGCACTTAAAGAAAGTTGGTTAATTTATTTATATATATATATATATATATATATATATATATATATACATATACAAGTAAATAAAATATATATTATAAAAAAATATAAACACATTTAAAATAAACTATTTATTTATTTTTATGCATTCAGCAGACATTTTATCCATTTTATTTCAGATTTCAGTTCTTGCTTTTCCTGGGAATCGAAGCCATGACCTACTGCTTACATAAAAATATTATATTATAATAGGATGACATTATTTATTTAGATATTTTATTATATTTATAATATTTGTTTTATTATTATTCCTGTGTAATGTTTATTTACAAAAAATATTTGTAACATTTTTATTTACATTTTTTGTTTGTTATAATGGAAGCAAAATAGATAGTATATGGGTTTAATGTTGACTTGAAGCCAAAACTGTTGTTTTACACTGCAAAAAATGCTTTTCTTACTTAGATTTTTTGTCTTGTTTTCAGCCAAAATATCTAAAAATTCTTAAATCAAGAAGGATTTTCTAGACAAGTAAAAATTATTGTCTTGTTTTCAGAAAATAGATGGGGGGGAGTGAATGTACAGCGCTCTCTCCCACCTTCAATACCACGACTGAGGTGCCCTTGAGCAAGGCACCGAACCCCCAACTGCTCCCCGGGCGCCGCAGCATAAATGGCTGCCCACTGCTCCGGGTGTGTGTTCACGGTGTGTGTGTGTTCACTGCTGTGTGTGTGCGCACTTTGGATGCAGAGCACTAATTCCAAGTATGGGTCACCATACTTGGCCACATGTCACTTCACTTTTAAAAAATCTAAGTAAGAAAAGCATTTTTTGCAGTGTAGTTGTGCACAATGAAGTAAGCGCAGGTTTAGTAGTGGTTTTGTTGACCTTTCATGCAGTAGAAAAGGTCTGTCTGTCTGGACGAATCAAAGTCTCCAGTGAGCCTTGTGCCCAATCGATTCCCATGCTTGGGTCTTTTCCCCACGAGCTGCTTGAGATATTACACTAGCCTTTTCCACAGCAACACACTTGGATAAATTAAATCTTCCCAACACCTCTCATTGTTAATGTGTTCAAGGTTTGTTTCTCAGCTCATGTGTGTACGTGTGCGTCTCTCGCAGAGAAACAGCTGACGGCCGCTAACTGTCTGGGAGTGTTGGCCATGGCCGAGGCGATGCAGTGCACTGAACTCCACAACATGGCAAAGGCCTTCGCCCTGCAGAACTTCCCCGACGTAGCCGGTCAGGACGAGATCCTCAACATTTCCAAAGAAGACCTGGTCAGTTACATGTCCAACGACAGCCTGAACACGAAAGCAGAGGAGCTGGTCTATGAGACGGTCATCAAATGGATTAAAAAGGATCCCAGCTGCAGAGTCCAGGTAGGAGAGCAGAGTTAATCACACTGTTTTGGTTGATGGTCATGTAGGAATACACTGGAGCTGCTCCGTATTGATTCTGGAGATCTGTTTTCTTGCATATTGTCCCTCGATAGAGAAGGAAGTTGTTCATCAAATGCAGTGCATTGGAATTTGAATGCAGCTACTTTCTCCTAAAGTTTTGGACCTTGTTCTGTGGCCTTTTGTTTTTAAACAAACCCAGTATATCAATAGCCGGGTTTCCATCCAAAGTTGCGAATTTAACTTATGATCAAAATTGGAATATCGCATAAAACATTTGCGAACAAGCACTGTTTCCATCCAACGAGTCAGAAAGAACAAAATCGTCACTTCCTGATAAACTGGCACTAAATATCATTAAGAAAAGTAAGAGAAGCCACTGAATATAATAATTCTCAAATACAATAAATTACTTGCGCGTTGAGTGAGCAGACGAAACGCAATAAATGCGGTCTTGCTTCCGGAGGTGGATGCTGCTGTTTGGGAACGCAGTCGCGGTAGACCGTTCTGGGAGGCAGTTATACAGAAATACTTTGACGACAGACTTTGCTCGGGCACTTCAGAATGACCATAACAACATTTCAGATGCTGTGCAACTAAATCGGTCCGCTGGTTAGTAGGGCTGAACGATTTTGGAAAATAATCTAATTGCGATTATTTTTACCAATATTGCGATTGCGATTTAATATGCGATTAATTTTTTTAGATCTTTATCTTCTGTATTATTCAACAAAGACAGGCAATAAATCATTGTAGGGGTGGGAATCTTTAGGCACCTCACGATTCGATTCCGATTCTGGGAGTCGCAGTCAGATTCCAAAACTATATCTTTTTTTCTTATTGATTAGTCTTATTAATAAAACTTTTTTTTAATTTAATTCCATATGTAATTATAAGTACTCTTTAAAAATAAATAACACATTAAAAATTTTTATTAAAACAATTGCATGTTAATCATTTTAAATAAACTAATATAAAACAGGGCTTAGATTAAGCCAGGATTAGGCCTTAGTTTAATTAGGACATCTAAGTATCTTAAACGTGCCTTAGAAAAAAAACATTACTGGTGTGTATTCGCAAAATGCGTTTCCATCTCCCATTATTCGCATTAACCCCATTTTCGCACAAGTCAAAAACCACCTCAAGCGAGCGTAAAAACTTTTTTGCGAATTAAGGGATTTCTTTTCGAAATTTGGCGTTTCCATCACTCGTTTCTCATGCGATACTTCAAAATGTGCATGTGCATTACTGCCGGTGGAGTAAATGCTAATGCGCGACACCTGCGCCACTCACCGGTCTCGTCCAACACTGTCGTCACTCCTCCTTTTATCCTTCCGGAGCTCCTCCTTGGGACTCGAGACCGGTGAGTGGCGCAGGTGTCGCGCATTAGCATTTACTCCACCGGCCTCGCTCCGTTCCCACGGCTCTCGGCCCCGCCCCTCTCGTCACAGTGCATTAAAGCAGGGTGGTGGAAACATAGCTAATGATTTAGGTTTATGGCAGTCAGCCTTCTATGTGTTGTTTGTTTACTGCGGACATTCAGAGTATTTTGGACATCCTGTCTAGTAGAGAATTACAATATTGTCCAAAAGTTTAGGGTCATTGTACATATTGTTGTGTTGTGTTATGTATTCATAAAATGTATACTTTTAATTAGCAATGATGCATTATATTTAGCAAATGTGACAGTAAGGACATATATAATGTTACAGAAAAAAAGTACTGTTCTTTTGAACTGTCTATTCATCAAAGCAAACTGTTTTCAACATTGATAATAATCAGAAATTTTCTTGAGCAGCAAATCAGTATATTAGAATAATTTCTGAAGGATCATGTGACACTGAAGACTGGAGTAATGATGCTGAAAATTCAGCTTTGCAGCACAGAAATAAATTACATTTGAAAATATATTCCCATAGAAAACAGTCATTTTAAATGGTAATAATATTTCATAATATTGCTGTTTTAATTGTATTTTTTTATCATATAAATGCAACGTTACTGAGCTTAAGAGACTTAAGACTTTTTAATAAAAATCTTATCAACCCCAAGTTTTTGAACGGTAGTTAAACATATTCAGATGCGGTGAACTTGAAGAGCTTAACTGGTTGATTTATTTGGAGTTCTGGAGGTTTTTGGAGTTCAAACTCTAAATTTACAACAAGGTCCATCCCTAAGATGAATAGTCAGCTCTCCATCCCAGAATAAGAGAGTGAAATGTAAACCATTGCCTCATCTGAATGTTTACCTGAATTTGTGCTTAACCAGAACGTCATCCTTTGTGTTCAAGCTGGATCTTTCATTGTTATACAGAACACAGAGATGTGTGTGTGGATCTTCTGTGGCCAGAAGAGTTTCAGAGCAGGTCTGATGTGAAAAAGGAGTAAAAACATCACTTCTCCGTTGCCTGTTCGGCAGAATTGAGAGATTAAATCACTGGTTTGTGTAGCAAGTAATCAATTTCGGGAAATGTGCTTTTTTTCCCTGAGAAATTTTTATTTTTTTTTCCCCTTTGAGGTGCAGTAGACTTTACTGATGTTCATATTACAGGTCGACCGATATGGGTTTTTCACTGGCCGATTATTGCAGGGCACAAGATGGTAATAGTAGTAGTAGCCTAATTCAGAGTAATAATACATGGCTCAAAACTTAAGCACCTTCTCAAAACAGTTCTGATGCATGCTTTTTGTTTATGTTTGCTGACAGACACCAGTGTTTTTCCCACAGACTTGCAAATGCAAATTCATTCTCTGCCAGCAGGAGGCGCTGTTGAAGCGGGAAATATATCTAATAAGCACTTCGCTCACAAACGGTACTTTATCAGGCATTACAGGAAAGACAAAATGAAAATGACATCGAAGCTTTTCTGAAGAAGGTCGGTTCTTTTCTTAACTGCTTAGAGTGCACTTGCCACGAGCGATGAGATCGTGGATGCTATTGTCGGACCTACACACACATTTCATGAGGAAAGTTAACGTGCACGTTATAATCAGCCCAGAAGTTTCATCTGAATTGCATGTGTTTCTACTTTCACATGCAAATGACTTGTTGCACTTATGAATATGATAACTTTCCGGCATCAATTCTAGTTGGGTAAAACGTAATTATGCTTTTGAAACTGTTTTGCCCTGCCATCATTAGCTGAAGCTGTGTGTGAACAAGAAGCGGCTGCAGAGTGAGAGTAGCCCCGTCTCTCTCACAGCCAGAGAGAGATTCTCCGGTGTTCCGCAACAACGCTTAGCTGCCCGCATATGCGCCTGCCTATAAATCGGCCTAATTGGTAGCACAATCGGCCGATGCCAATTAATTTAAAAATGCTAAAAATCGGCCGGCCAATCAATCGGTCGACCTCTAGTTCATATCTGTGAGAGTGTTCAGAGCGGGTCTGAAAAGAGTCCTGGTAATACGGCAGATGAAACATTCATGATGCGGTGAAGAGATTACCATCCTGAGAACGTGACGTCATTTCCATTCAGAATCGGTTTCAGACCACCATGGCTGTTTTCCAAAAACCTAGTGAGCATTTAAGGGATCATGTGTGTTCCTGACATGAAGGATGTGCCAAAAGGTACAAAATTACCTATAAATAATGAAATACTGAAATATGGAAGCTTGTTTTTGCAATGGAATTAAAATAATAATAATAATTTAAAAAGGTAATTGTGACTTCATTTCACAATTCAGAATTTTCTTTCAATTCTGAGTTTATATCTCAATTCTGAGAAAATAGTCAGAATTGCGAGATATAAACTTGCGAGATATAAACTTGCAACTCTGAGGGGAAAAAAAGTCAAAATTGTGAGATATGAACTCACAATTGTAAGATGTTAACTCGCAATTTGGAGAAGAAAAAGTCAGAATTGAGATTAAAAGCTTGCAATTGTGAGAAAAAAGTCAGAATTCTGAGATAAAAAGTACTTTTTTTTTTTCTTTTTTTTTTATATATATAGAACAGCGGTGGCGAACTCCGGTCCTGGAGAGCCACGAATTGAGATTAAAAGCTTGCAATTGTGAGAAAAAAGTCAGAATTCTGAGATAAAAAGTACTTTTTTTTTCTTCTTTTTTTTTTATATATATAGAACAGCGGTGGCGAACTCCGGTCCTGGAGAGCCACAGCCCTGCAGAGTTCAGCTCTAAAACTCACCTGCCTGTAGCTTTGTACTAAGCCTTCAGACCTTGATAAGCTTGTTCAGGTGTGTTTGATTAGGGTTGGAGCAAAACTCTACAGGGCTCTCCAGGACCGACGTTCGCCACCCCTGATATAGAACAATGTAAACTTGCCATTTCTAACTTGATATTGCAAGATATAAACTCGCAAGTCTGAGAAAAATTAGTGGCATATAAAGTCAGAATTCCAAAAAAAAAAGTCTAAATTTGAAATAAGAAGTTGCAATTGCGAGAAAAAAGTTGTAATTGTGAGATACGAAGTCGCAATTACCTTTTTTGTGTTAAACAAGCTTCCATACTGAAACATTTTACCATAAATTAAGTGACCTAAATGAACATTATGTTTTATATAATGTTTCTATGTATTAGAGTATCTCTATAACAGCTCAGTGTGTTTTGGGTCAGAACCTGTGCCTTCAGTGAAGTCTTCAAGTTTCATGACTGGCAGGTTTTCTGTAGCGCTCACTTGTTTCTGACGGCTAAGAGGCACACGTTACACAAGCGTACTGCTAAAGGGTGTATTTTAAGTTTCTGAACAGTCAGCAGTAGTTGACGGCATATGCTATGCTAATTAAGATTAGCATTGGTTGCATTATTTAAATGTCAGCAGATGAAGCTGTGCTTTTAGCAGTTTGTTGTGTCAAACTTGAATGGAAATGCATACGGATGCACAGTGCTGGGGGAGCGAGCTTGTCAAGCTACAAGATACTCATTATTTAAAGTCGTCAAGCATTTTTTTTTTTTATTTTAGAGCAACTAACAACTAACAAGCGTATATACTTTTAACTACTATATATATATATATATATATATGTGTGTATGTGTGTATATATGTATATATATGTATGTGTATATATGTATATATATGTGTGTGTGTATATATATGTATATATAATATATAGTGTCTTAATATATAATTGTAATAAATTGTAATTTTAATATTTCACAGTATTACTGTTTTTACTGTATTTTTTACAATATATTTATATATTTTTTATTGTTTGTGTGTGTGTGTGTGTGTGTGTGTGCGTGTGCGTGTGCATTTAACAAAAAATTTAAAATGTATTAAAATGGAAGTTATTTTAAAATATTTTTAATCAAAAAATGCATACATTTATACACACGTTTTGATTTATCTATGTATTTATTTCTAGTATATTATGCTAATCCAGACACAGAAGTTACTCCCCAAAACACTGCGACTCAACTCCGCCGGCATATGTCTAATAAATAAATTTGCTTTGGAAGTGCGCGAGCCAATTGAGAGTGTCTTAATATATAATTGTAATAAATTTTAATAATTTTATATATTTTTTATTGTTTGTGTGTGTGTGTGTGTGCGTGTGCATTTAACAAAAAAATTAAAATGTATTAAAATGGAAGTGATTTTAAAATATTTTTAATCAAAAAATGCATACATTTATACACACGTTTTGATTTATCTATTTATTTATTTCTAGTATATTATGCTAATCCAGACACAGAAGTTACTCCCCAAAACACTGCGACTCAACTCCGCCGGCATATGTCTAATAAATAAATTTGCTTTGGAAGTGCGCGAGCCAATTGAGCTGAGTGTTTGGAGTGCGTGAAGCGTCGCTGTGAAACTCGCTCAGATGGCATGAGAAGGAAGCAGCAGAGATTGATGCAGTGACCTTATGTTTATTTGGCCCTGGACTGCCTCCATTGAGAAGGAACTGGATAGGAAATCAATCTGAATTCAGGCTGAAATTAGTTCCTCTACTTCACGCTGTTCCCCTGGGGTTTAACCTATGAAATCACAAATCCAGCATGGCACTGAAGCAGAAAAAACACTCCTCCTTTATTTACAGTCTTTTTTGTGCTCTCTCTATCTCTGTCTCTGTTTTCTGCTCTTTTATTCTGCATATCGAACAGTTTCTCCTCAGTTGGACAGACCACTATATAAATCACACGCTGTAACTTTACAAGCTTTTCTTCAGTGACTCATTCTAAATATGGAAATGTTGCGCCGCTGAATACAGTCGGGCTATTATAATGTAAGTGGATGGAAAATGAAAAGAGTTTTATGCCCTAAACGCTTGATCATTTTAAAAGAGCCTCGGGGTGTTGGATAAGATACCGTATCTGAACGCTATCAAAACAATTGTTTTTTCATGAATATTGGCTTCTGTTTCCCAAAGCTAATTGCTCTTTTATGAGCGACTTTGTTCTTTTTATGCCGTAATTAACATCAGTTAGCAGGTTCACATAATTCAGCATTGGTTTGAAATACACTGGAATTAAGTCAGCCTGAAAGAGCTGATCTAACGAATATCCAGACAACGGTTTGTGTTTTGTTTTTTCAATAAATTGTAATATTATCCTTCAGAGTTTGTGAATACTGGTATTTTTCGGCTGTTTTGTGGTGAAAATGATGCATCTTATTACTTAAGACACTTGTGTGAATCTGTATTGTTCGATAAATTGAGAATCTGTAATATCTGCAATGTTTGAATTAAGATCAATTATTCCTCAAATCATGTACTTAATTTTATTGTGAGGCAACACATTATTTATTTATGCATATATTTATGCATTTATGCAATTATTTATGCATTAATTTATGCATTTATTTATGACAATTGATATTTAGGAGTTATTGTGCAATATTTTCATGAAAATAATGTCAAAATTAAAAGTATATATGTGGAATATATTTGCTTATTCTTTAAATTTTTACCTAAACCGGGTAATAATGCAGATAATAATTGGTTTTAGTTTTGAAAACATCCTTACAATCTTCTTTTTTTTTTTTTTTTTTTTTTTTTAAAAAAAAGTGAATATCATGATATTTGTAATAAATAAATAAACAAATCAATAAATACAAATAATTTTTTACCATGAAAAATATATCAAAAACCTTTTTATTTTTAAATATTAAGATGTGTAAACTCAGTTGTATTCGATCTGTAAAGAAAATGTGTTATTTTTTATTTCATGGTTACACCACATGACATCTATATAGTAAATTTTTTTTTTTTTTTTTTTTTTTTGAAAAAGAAGTGAATCAGTAATATTCAGTGAATTGAGAATCTGTAAACTGTAAAGACTGTAGTATTATCCTGCAGAGTTTGTGCTCTAAACGTGAATGATTCCTCAAATCATGTCTCTTGCATGATCAGGCCACAGTAAAACGTGAAAAATCCCAGACATGCTGTTTTATGTCGGATGTTTTTTGTCGTTTGTCAGCCTGGTTTTGTGTGTTTCTGTCCGGCTGTTGGTGCTGTCGCTGAGGTCTGGTTGAGCTCTGTCGGGTCAGTCGTTTTAATGATGGTCTCTCTCAGGTGTTGTCTCAGTAGATTGGCTCACAGCGGGATGTTTCATCTCACAGAGAGCTGCTGAACGTTGCTGCTGTGTTGACTTCTCTCTGACTTTGATTGCTAGCTTTACTGGGGTTGAATCCAGTGTTGGACCGCTGTTCTCATGTCCACAATGTGTGCATTTTTAAATGAATGGTGTGTATGATTGCCCAACTAAATATTATAGTGCATATTATAGTGTGCCTTATACATATGTTCTGATTATGACATTATGAGAAAAATATTCTGTGAAATGTGAGAAAATGTCACATTTTCTGTCATATTTGTGCATTTATTTATGCATGCATTAATATTTTATGCATTTATGCATTGTATTTACGCATTCATTCATGCATTAATATTTTATTCATTTATGCATTGTATTTATGCATTTATTTTATTTTTATGCAATTTATGCATGCATGAAATAACTGAATGAATAAGAAAGAATGTGCTACATTTTAATTAAAAATGTCAAAATGTTATATATCTTATATATATATATACTGTATATATATATATATATATATATATATATAAGCCCTTTTGGGATGGATGGGTTTGAATATGTATAACCTGGCAATATTTCCACCGTTTCGACCATTTTTAAAGTACTTCAAGAATCTTTTCCTGCGTTTGTGCTGTGCGGTGACCCATAAACTTGGTGCAATCTTGATTTTTTTTGCCCAACAGAACAGTGTCAGTCTGGTACTGAAGAACCTTTTGAACCCTGTAACTCAAAAAAAATATATTTTTGTTTTGTGCTGTTATTCCATTTGAGGACAGCCCCAAAAAATTGTATGTGCAAAGAAACAAAAATGGACTACATGCACAATTGTGGCCTCTTTTGAAAGAACACACTTCAGAGTTTATCCAATGGTCAGCATTACATAAGGTCATAACAGAAAATAGTTATACAAGCTCAAATATAATATATTTTAAATGAATCATCAGTTTATTTCTATAAGCATTTCTATAAAAATGTTTTAGCAGACTTTCAGAAATATCTTTCCGTCAACTTCAGGGATTTCATTTTATTTCATTTCATTTTTTATTGATTTTATTTTAATTATTATTGTTATTATCTTTAAACAGTTTAAATAAATGTATTTCTATAATTGTTTCTTCAAGCTCATGCACTTTTTTATTTTAATTAAAGTTTTTATTTGTATTTTATTTTATTTGTTTTATTTACTTTTATATTATTAATATCATCATCATCTTTAAACATACAAACAAATCTTTAAACAAAGCTCAAATACAATATATTTTAGATAAATAATCTGCAGTTTATTTCTATAACATTTCTATAGAAAATGGTTAAGCAGACTTTCAGAAATATCCTTTAATCAAGCTCAGGCACTATTTTATTTTATTTATTTTATTTTAATTTTAATTTTGTATTATTATCATCATCATCTCTCTTTAAACATTGGAGTTTCGTATATTGCTTTGTGTAGAAGGACTGATGACAGCTTTATTAAAGGTTTGTCGCGTGTATCCGGCAGCTCTCGCTCTGGTCTGGCCTGTGTGCTGACTCTGGTTTACCGTGAAATACAATTGCTGAGTATTGCGATGGAGGCTGTTTTCCCAGGTCATTTTTCACAGTGAGCCGCAGACTTGTGCTTTATCTCAACACACAGGCATCATTAGAGATGACGCTGTCCGGCTGCAGAGCCACTGACTGTTGTGCCGCGCATCTCTCCGTATATTCCATAGAGAGAAAAGTGTTTCTTGGACATGCTTAATCTGTCTTCTTTTCAGCGCGGCGACGCTCCCCATCCATCAAACGCTGCTCACAGTGGCTGCGCGTCAGTCTGCCGTCCCGTGCAGGATTCTGCGCTCTGTCTCCCCTCCTGTTATCTAATATATTTTTAATGCATGACTGTCTTTGTGTGTATGTAGCACTCTCTCTCTCTCTCTCTCTCACTTCTCTTTCTGTGTTTCTTTATCAAACTGCTGTGCCCTCAAGCACAGAAACACAAGCAAGAAATCTCCCTGAATTTTCACTTTCTATTAGCATCTGTACTCCGATTCGCTCAGAGAGCCGCTCGGCTTCGTGATTTATGGCTCTGATAGAGAAATTTTATATTTACAAGCAGCAAAATAAACATCGCAAATTTGATTCCAGCATGTTACGGCCTGCCTTGGGGGATGGCTGTTTATTATATGTCTGGAGGAAAACGTGAAGAGCACAGCGAGTGTGTCTGGCCTTGAAATGAAATATTAGAGCTGTTATTGTCATGTCAGGAGGCCGTGTTTTCGGGGGGAGGAGGTGGGTTTTTTGCTAGTTGTTTGTTTTTGGTTTGTTTCTGTCTTTTCTGATTGGCTTTGCCCTGATGGAGTCTAGTAGAAACAGACTTTTGACTTTCATCATAAGTCTGGACAGGAAGAGACAGAAACATTGATGCATAAAGTGTGCAATTCCCAAATTAGTTGTGCTTTTACATGCTGTTTAAAGATGGTTATGTCTGAAATGTCTTGAATATATATTTGAAATATTAGAGAAAAATAATCAGTTTGACCAAAAATATTTGTAATATTTTTTTTAATATATTTTTTTATTTTATTTTATTTTATTTTATTATTGCATTGCAGTCTAAGATTTATTTTTTCAGATTGATTTATTTCTTTCTTTCTTTATCTATCTATTTATTCATTAATTTATTTAAATAAATTGGGCCATATGTCTAAGTGCTTAGTTTAAAATGCAGACATATTCCATTTTTTTTTACTTTATTTAAACTTTGTTTTGTTTTCAAACCAATCACCATGTTTGATTTTACATGTTGTTTATAGGCGGGTATATCTGGAACGTTGACCAAAATTGTTTATTTTATTGCATTCTATTGCATTTCATTTTATTGCACTGCAGTCTAAGATGTATTTTTTCACATGTAATTTTTTTTATATTGGATTAAGTATTTGCTTACTTGCTGTCTAATTGCTTAGTTTAACATGCAAACACTTTACTTTTTTAACTTTATTTTACCAAGGTAGTTGAGATTTTACATGTTGTTTAAAGATGGGTATATCTGAAATATCCTCAATATGTATCAGTAATCTACCAAAAGTAATTTTTATTTTATTGCATTGCATTGCATTGTGGTCTTTATTGTATTACATTGCATTGCGGATGTATTTTTTCCGATTGATTTTTTTTGTATTGGGCTATGTGTATCTAACTGCTTAGTTTAAAATGCCAACACTTTGCTCTTGAGAATGAATGGATGTAAAGTTGGGTAATTATGCAAACAATAGCTAAGTATACATGTATACACGACAACGTTTTCAAAATGATTCGCGTTTACACATATCCGCGGAAACGGCCAAAAACGCTGTATTACGTATGCCAGGCCAGTAGTTGGCACTGTCACCTCGTTAGTAAACAGTACCTGTAGGGAAGTGACGATTATATGTTGTATATGATGCGTCTCCGCTGTTGGTTGTAATATTGGTGAAGTAAATCCACACTTTGCTGAAGAAGCGTTAGCAAACTCTTGAGCAGCAACAACAGTACCATGTACTCCACCATTGTTGTGTATGTTTGTTCGCGCTTGCCTTTAAAATCGACACGTACTGCCACCTTGTTAGTAAACAGTACCTGTAGGGAAGTGACGATCATATGTTGTATATGATGCGTCTCCGCTGTTGGTTGTAATTAGGGCTGGGTATCGATTCCGATGTCCCGATCGATTTCGATTCGCAAGCTCTCGATTCGATTCTCGATTTTTTTTATTACATTCAGTGAAGTAGTGGAAGGTATTTGGTAAAACACAGACCATCCCTGTATCAGGATGTCGCTCTAAACTGGATGAAAGAGCCGGAGGTTCTGGTCAGAGAGGTAACTAAGAGACTAGGGCTGGGTATCGATTCAGATGTCCCGATCGATTTCGATTCGCAAGCTCTCGATTCGATTCTCGATTTTTTTTATTACATTCAGTGAATATAGTTTTAATACAAATGCTATTGATATTTCTAAAAAATGAACAGTAAACATCAGTTTACAAATGGTGAATTAATAACAAGAAATTAAGAATTTTAAACCTATTCTTTTTTTTTTTATAGGGTCCTTTTTTAAACAATAATAGGGCCTAATAAAACGTTCTTCTTAATTTTTCTGGTAATCAGATGAAGGCATAAAACATAAATTTAATTTATCCTAATCAAATGAAAATTAAACCCTTTTATTTTTTGGCAAACAAAGTGCTGCACAACAGAGGTTTACTGTTAAAATTAAAAAGAAAACGTGATTATGAAACTATTAATCGAAAAATCAATTTTTTTGCCCAGCCCTAGTTGTAATATTGAAGTAAATCCACACTTTGCTGAAGAAGCGTTAGCAAACTCTTGAGGAGCTTTCACACTTGGTTCGCT
>NW_015629035.1:192418-192763 GCF_001515625.1 Sinocyclocheilus rhinocerous
GGAATCACGGCTTTGAGAGTAAAAAAAAAACATACACAAACAAAACCAAATTAAACCCTGCGGCTCGTGACGATACATTGATGTGTAAAGACACGAAACGATCGGTCTGTGCAAGAAACTGAACAGTATTTATATCATTTTTTACCTCTGATTCACGTAATGTCCGAACTGTCCTGAGCAGCGGCGCGTCCTCCTGAGCGTGTTCTCAACAGCCGGCAGCTGACGCGTCGTCGTCTTCTTGCTTTACGGCGGATCTCAGACTTATAAGTGCATTACCGCCACCTATCTCTCAAATGGACCATTGACACTCTATCTTGAGATTGTAGATAGAGTGTCAATGGTCCA
>NW_015629035.1:202980-205670 GCF_001515625.1 Sinocyclocheilus rhinocerous
ATAATGCCTTAAGAATACCCTTATAATGTATTATAAATACGGGCTTCATAGAAAGTGTTACCAAAGTTTCTCGTATACACGACAACGTTTTCAAAACGATTCGCGTTTACACATATCCACAACGGCCAAAAACGTTGTATTACGTATGCCATGCCAGTAGTTGGCGCTGTCACCTTGTTAGTAAACAGTACCTGTTGCTGTGTGTATATGATGCGTCGCCGCTGTTGGTTGTAAAATTGGTGAAGTAAAGCCACACTTTGCTGAAGACGCGTTAGCAAACTCTTGAGCAGCAACAACAGTACCATGTACACCGCCATTGTTGTGTATGTTTGTTCGCGCTTGCCTTTAAAAACGACACATACTGCGCATGTCTACATGCCTAACACGTACTACGCACGCGCATGACTTCAGCTTTTCAAAGATTCCCGTTTTGGGTGTTTACACGGAAAAGAAAACGGTGGCGTTTTCAAAAACTTGCACTTTGAAACCCGTTTTCAAAAATATGCGTTTTCAGTCCCCAAAACGCCGTTGTCGTGTAAACGAACAGGCAAAACGCATAAAAAGTTTCCGTTTTTGGCTGAAAACGTTGTCGTGTAAACGGCCCCTAAGTTTGTTTCTGTGATCACTGCCGTTTCCTGTAAAACTAACAGTGGTGTAAACTGCTACTAATTGCCTAAAACTTGTTTTGATTCAATGAACCTCACAAACTTGACTGCAGAATGCAGTGATTGACCAACCAGAATCAAGTATTCCAGACTGATATTTTTATATTTTAGGGAACAGATTTTTTATGTCTTGCTGTGATTTGTCTTTTCATCAGCTGGAGAGAAAGATGTGAAGTCGCTTCCTCCTGTAACTGGGAATATCTGTCAAAAGTATTCAATCAGAAACTGGCTGACAGATGTTGGAGTTTTTACTTGTCAGAGATCAATAGCAATTTAATGAGTATCAGACATGCTGCTCAAACGTTCTGCTGTCTGTTCTGCTGCGTTCAGATTGATCTGTTCTGTGAGGGCACTTCTACAGAAGTGTGTGCATCAGTGACCTCATGATGCATGTGAATATATACGGACAGAGTGTGATGTTTTTTGTCTTGCCAACTCAAAAATACCCTCCAAACCTAAAATGAATCCATCTGTTATTTGTCCTTTGTTTTAAACAAAATGCACGGTATTTCCAAAGGTTAGATTAGTCTAGAAGTGATGCAACACTGATTCAAACTTTTTCTTTCTTTCTTTCAAATTATTTATTTATTGTATATAATTTTTATATATTCATTCAATTTATAATTAATTAATTAATTAATGTAAATTATTATTTATTTAAATGAATTATTTATTGTGAAGTTGTATTTTTATTTAGTATTTCATTATTACTAGGGATGCACCAATACCACTTTTTCCAGTACTCGCCCGATACCGATACTTTAATTTTTGGTACTTTCCGATACCGATATTTTTATTGCATTTGTACATTTTTTAAATATTGGGTACAGAAATCAAAAGTACTGATGCAGAATGAGAGGGACAAGTACTAGTAGGCTACAGCCTAGTGCTTTTCACACAGGCTGCTAGATTCACTTTCGCCTGAAAGTCGTGTATGCCTAAGGTTGAAAATAAATTATGTTTATAGTGAATGCCCCTATAAATGGTCTTATTTTTACGATTTAGTTTTAATCCAAATGATGCGTGTGCCGTGTGCTAAGTGAGTGAACATCAAAGATCACACAACACGCTCTCTCTCTCTCTCTCTCTCTCTCTCTCTCTCTCTCCCTACCGTTAAGTAACTTGTGCATTGTTTTACTTGTTTTTGACACATCCGACCGAACTGCAAGCTTTCCAGTGATGTCTGTGAGAAAGATATATTCACTCGACAAGCTCGCGCATCTGCGCCACTGCGCATACAATCCACTCAGCGTGCTTTGCTCATCAGCTCGCGCACATCAGCTATACAGGTGTTAATAGTGAATGTTTACCATTATATTCATTGCATACATATACTTCGTAGACATCCTTAATCTCTAATAACTCCATTCTGCTGTCTGTTGTCGGTGTTTCGTTGTCTGAATATGGCACTTATCACATGCTGTTTGGTATCGGGGCATTTTAACAAGTACGAGTACTAGTACAAGAGCTCAGTATCGGGCCCGATACCGATATCGGTATCGGTGCATCCCTAATGATTATATTTCATTATAGATTTATAATTATAAATAAATGATTAATTTCAATATTATGATAAATGTCATTTTATTAACTTTTTCTTTTACCTTCTTTAAAAAAAAAATTGTATTCACTTTTATTTAGTCCAATTTAAAATAATTTTAACATTACTTTAATTTCTTTTTCATTATTATGCCTATGCGAATTGAATTGCCATTCTGTATGAAACGTGCTATATAAACCAACTAGCTCTTTCTTGCTTTAAATCATTTGTGTGACACTGTTTGTATTGAAATTATGCAAATATATTAGGGGTGCAATGGTTCAACTTACTCACGGTTCGGTTTGTATCACGGTTCTAGAGTCACGGTTTCGGTACGGTTCGGTATGTGCTATGTTTAGGGAAAAAACTATATTGTCAAATAAAAATAAAGAAAATAAAAACAAATAATCTTACTACAAGCAACAGCACAAATAAATGCGATAGAGCTAAGATACAAATAAAATAAACAGTGCTTTTCAGGTTTT
>NW_015629035.1:205727-207665 GCF_001515625.1 Sinocyclocheilus rhinocerous
CGTCTTCTGGCTCTTTAATATTTAAACTGGCAAGGCTTAAATTTAAAGTTTAGTTTAAACGCAGATAGCAATGTGTGCTGTTCTGGTCTCTCCTGCGCTATCAACACGTGATGACAGCATAAATGACAGTTATTCCAACATACAGCACTCGCATTGAACAAAGAGTGACTGGTTTGTCCACGTATTGTTTTTTTTCTCTCATCGCTCTTGTTGTAATGTATTGGGAAGCCAGAATTTGTATCCATCAACAGAAAAATGCATTATCCGAAATCTAACAAACCATATTACAGATGCATTGTCAGATTTAAGTTGAACCGCGGTCCTAGTGCATGCCGAACCGTGTGTGGAGAACCGTACGGTGCGATTTTTTACCGAGAACCGTTGCACCCCTAAAATATATATGTACAGAGCAGCTCGGTTTTGTCTTGCCAACTCTGAAATATCATCGAATCCATCCATCTGGTAAATGGCCTTTATTTTGAACTAAATGCATCTGCAATCTCCAGAAATTTGATTGGTCTAGAAGCGATGCAACAGTTTTGCACAACAAAACTACATTTCCCATCACAAGTCCAGCACGAATCACACATCTAATGTGGATCATTAGCTCTTCGTTCTGTTGATGATTGTCGGGAAGTGAAAAAGAGGCTAATGCATGCATTTTATCTCATCCGAAATCACTTGTGCACATCACGTTGCAATCTTTACTACAGCTCAGATATGTTAGCACTGAAAGCACCCATGTTTTCTGACCTTGCGTTTATGTTTTAATAGCATTACGCAGCATTCAGCCGTTCGGCTGCTGAACGTTGCGTTTGATGATTCATCCGTCAGTCTTTTGGCCCAGTAAAGCTGCGGTTTGTGCTGTCTTAATCTGGTATTCAGCGTGCCATAGTCTGACTCCCTCATGGCATGACATTATTGCAGATACGCTCAGGCGAGTGGTGAGCGGAGCTGCATTTGGATTCCTAGATCATTCAGTCGATAAGTCTTGATTGCCTGAGCAGTGGAGGGAATGCTTGTAATCCTGAGCGATTTCTTTGGCTGCCATGCTGGCTCTAGATTGCTAGAAACGCCTTTTTCAGATACCATTTTTCATTTATTTGATCCGTTCTCACACCACGACTGGTTTTGAGTTCCTACCTGAAATGGCAGATTAAATGGCAGATTGATGAACTATCTGAGAGTGGTGGTGCAGATTTTTCCAGTCTCACTGGGGACTTTAGTCAAATGCCACCAGTGCCGCCAGTAAATCTCTGACCTTTCTTCCTTTCTGGTTGGAAATACTGCACGGTCTCGCATGTAGATGCGGTTTGTTCCTTTTGAAATGAATCGGCGTGAGAAAGCAACGGCGAGCCAAACCAGCTGTTGTCCGTGTCTTTTTGTGTTGATATTCCCGCTGGAGATATAGTGGACAAGGAGCAATGCCACGCTGGGATTGATCACCATGGAAACCTGCTGTTGATCGAGCCCAAAAAAGCAGCGTTTGGAAAGGATCACCTGTATGTCAAGCTGTTCACACGGCCTGTTATCAAACAAATAAGAACCGACCAGCTCTGATAACACTCGGGATCATGGTGCGATTGTTGACCAGATGCATTATGGGGGTTTAACAGATCTGCAGCTACAAATCCAAACTGAACACGTGTCTGTTTACTTTGAATTCATTATACATTATTTATTTGTGTGTTTGCTCTTTAATTATATATATATATAACTACTTCATTTTCTGACAGCATTTGTTGAATGTAAATCATCTGAACATGTTTAACTTCCAGCTCTGATATTCAGACTTGTTTTGATGTTTGTGGTGTTTGTGTCTGATTAATGTGTATCAGTATCTGTTTATTATTTATTGGCACCTCAGTGATTATAATGGGCGTCTGCACACAGCATCCCTTGGATCTCTGTTGGAAGTTTTTTTTTTTTTTTTTTTTT
>NW_015629035.1:207685-207991 GCF_001515625.1 Sinocyclocheilus rhinocerous
GTTTGCTCTTTAATTCATTCATTCATTCATTCATTCATTCATTCTTTCATTTTTTATTTATCATTCCATTTTATTCATTCATTCATTCATTTACTAATTTATGTAAATTAATTTATTTATAATATTTTATTTATATAAATTTTTATTATAAATTCATAATATAAATAAATTATAAATATACCTATATTTCAAATGTTATAATTTCATTTCAATTTAAACAAAATATTTGTTAGTTTATTCTTTGATAAATTATTATTTTATTTGTTCTTTAATTCATTCATTTACTCATTCATTCATAATTATATA
>NW_015629035.1:208874-216305 GCF_001515625.1 Sinocyclocheilus rhinocerous
TGGATCTCTGTTGGAAGTTTTTTTTTTTTTTTTTTTTCTAGGAAGCTAATTTGTAAACACGAATGCATCATTATAAATTTTTGTGTGAATTTTTGAAACTTAATTATCCAGAGATATTTATTTTCCTTAGTCATTGAAAATAATAAAGCAGTAAGGCATGGGGCCATTCGTAACAGTGATTTTACCACAATTAAGAGAGTGCAATGCACAACGCTGACTGACATTTTCTCTTTCTTTCTCTCTTCCCACTCATTTCTTTCTTTCTATCCTCTGTTTCCTCTCCGTCTATCCTGTATCCAGCATGTATCTGAGCTGTTGGCGGTGGTCCGGCTTCCGTTCATCCATCCCAGCTACCTGCTGAACGTGGTGGACAACGAGGAGCTGATCAAATCTTCAGAGGCCTGCAGGGACCTGGTGAACGAAGCCAAGCGCTACCACATGCTGCCACACGCCCGCCAAGAGATGCAGACGCCCAGAACTCGCCCGCGACTGTCTGCCGGTACATTGTTCAGCATGGCTTATAGTCTCTTCAAGATTAATATGAGCCGTGTGGTGAACATCAGACACACTGGTGCTGCTCTGAACCCTTGTGAGCTGCACTGCTGTGAGTTTGTTTCGTCATCAGATTTGGAGAAATGTAGCATTGCATCACTTGCTCACCAGTGGATCCTCTGCAGTGAATGGGTGCCGTCAGAATGAGAGTCCAAACAGCTGATAAATACATCACAATAATCCACACCACTCCAGTCCATCAGTTAATGTCTTATCAGTTAATGCCTTGAATTAACTTCAAACCTTTGTTTCTGGTTAAAATACGAGTCCATAATAACGCTTCGTCCAGTGAAAATCTCCTGTTTTCTCTCACATCAAAATCCAGCCACATATTTGTTTAGAGCTGTTTTGGCTTGTCAACGCTGCTTGATCTGTGCAGATTTCTCTCCTGATTCAGACCAGACCACTTTTTCACTGGAGAAAGAAATATTATGGATTATGAACTAGTATTTTAGCCGTAAGCAACAGTTTGAAGTTAAAAATGTCTTAATGATGGATTTGTGGATTACTTGTGGATTATTGTGATGTTTTTATCAGCTGTTTGGACTCTCATTCTGACGGCACCCATTCACTGCAGAGGATCCATAAATTTCTCCAAATCTGTTCTGATGAAGAAACAAACTCATCTACATCTTGGATGGCCTGAGGATGAGTAAACTTTAAGATATTTTAATTTTTGGGTGAACTGTTTCTTTATGTAATTGAGCAGATTTCGCTAGATGTGGTCCTGACTTGTACAGTCAGGATAGTAGTTGGTCTTTATGGGTGCTGTGCAGTGATACACAGTACTCTAGAGCTCCTTTTGCATGCTATATAGTGTATTTTAGCATGTGTTGACCAATCAGCAACCAGGACTGTTTTATAATAATGCAGTGCACAGATTTAGAAGCAGCAGCATGCTGGATAGAATCCAGAATCCGTCCTGATGTGGTGTGACAGGGCGCTGGTGAGCGGAGCGACTGGAATAGAGCCACAGCGCTGTCAGAGAGCTGCCAAAGCGTGCGTCAGCGCACCTGCGCCTCTTATTACTGAGCTTTAGCCAGTGGGTAAATTTCACCTGTGTGTACTTAAGACAAGCTGTGTAGAGATTATCACACCCAACGACCCAGTTCACCACCGACTGCGGATTCTCTATATGCATTATTATATAAAGAGCTGAGAAACAGAAATCTTTTTTTGATCCATCTTTTGTTGATGCTTTTGAATAGGGCTGTTCTTTTTGAAAGCGTTAGTGTTTACACTCCCGGTAAGTCCAAACATGTTGAATGCTGTGCTTATTATGTAGGTTGGGATACAACAAAGTATTTTCAAATGCAAAAAAGTGTGAAAGAAGCAAACAAGCTACTGAAAAATTACAAAAACTGCAAATATTTCAAACACAGCACCTTTTGACGTTTTGCATTTTTTGGCCATTTTGAATTACTGTAGCCTATGCAGCGAGTTTTAAGGCACAGTGAGTTTTGGGCAATTTTTTGACATGAAAAATATGAAGCACTTAACATTTAGAGAACTTGCTTTTGTAGGTAGATGGAGTTTCATTCATGTAAGCAGCACTTTACAGGTAGTTACATACCAAGTCCCATCCCAGTGGAAAGAGACAGGTTTATTTATTTGTTTCTAAATCTAAATCCAGAAAGCTCCTTGAATTCTTTTCATGTCATAATCCATTGCTGTGATCTGGAGTGGTCAGAGGTGGGGCGATCAGCGCCGGACCACCTGGTGCTTGAGTCTCTAATGCCACAGTCAGCAGGAAGGAGGCGAGCGCAGCGGGGGCCCTCGCTCTGCGGGAGATCATGAGGCTGGCGGAAGGGCACGGACCCCGGGCCCCGATCCCAGCCACGCTGCATTAACACGAGATGAGAGGCATGCTCTCCTAGAGATGAGAAACTGTGAAACGTTTGGTAACTCTTTAGATTAGGGAACAGATATTATTGAGTTTTCCCTCAATAAACTCCAAATTTGCTGTTTACTGATAATAAGTGCGGTACAGTAGTTGTTGTTGTAGTTACATTTAGGTGTTGGGTAAACATTAAAATAATTTGCATAAACATTAAAATAATAATATTAAAAATGATGGCCGGATTTTAAACAAACAAAAAATATTGGTTGGGTGACTTAAAACATAACCTGTTATCTGCTAACATATACTACATGTTAAAAAAAAAAAAAAGAGAGAGAATCCTCACATTTCCACTTTTGAATCATTAAGTAAAGGATGGGTCAAATGATACATTACAGGCATTTTATCTGCGCCATAAACAATTTTACATAGGATACCTTATTATCTGAAGTGTTGAGCTTGTTTTACCAGATAAGATTTACAACAAAAATTTGTTCCAATTTTCACATTGGTCTGCACAAAGATAGCAGACAAACTGAATGAAAACGTAAATCCAATGTGTGCCAGTAGGTGGCGCTTATCGAACTGTAGAAATAGAACCGTTTCCACAGTAACCTCTGTAAACAAAGTAGCGCTGCGTTTATAAACACTGCTTTATTAGGCGTTATACTATGGTGCTGTTGAATGCTTGAATCTGATTGGTTGATGAACGTTCTAAGGTGTGCAGTTATTTTCAGGGAAACGCACAGCTAAAGTAGTTCCAGGCAGGTCTTGACCGCATTACATGTCCATACAGTATCACTTCACCAAATGATTTCAGTGATTTCAAAGGTCCTTACAGACTACAACAGCAAAAGAACCTAAACCCACGACGACACTGACCAAGCTAATAAATATAGTAAACGACAAGCTAAAAACGACAAATTATTTCCATGTTTTTGCCACAAAATGACTTTTTTTTTTACGTAATTTTCTCCCGCTCTCTCTCTCCCTTACAAACGCACACACACTCTGCTTCGCATCGAGGCCGCATCAGCACCTCGGGTGTGCATTATTATCTGATAATTCAACGGCCCGTCATCAATTATTCCTTACTTACATGGAGGGAAGATGAAAAGCAAATGTCATTGAAACTTTTCTGAAGACAGTTGGTTCCTCCTTATGTATTTATAGAATTCATTCACTCATTCCTTCTTTCATATAATTTCTCTCAGCACTCTGCTTACAGTCATATTTTTACTTAACGCTTGCGTGAGACTCTTACCGACTTTGATGAATAATTACTGGGAGTTTTTCAAATCGTGATAATCAAATACAGTTTTAATGATAATTAAAATATGAAAATTAAATTAGAATATGGTAACTCTCACCGTCAGTACTTTTTATCATGGTTTACGCCTCGTGTAAGCAGAAGTGTTGCTGCAGTCAGGTACCTGCTGGAGGACGCTGTGATGCGGTTGATGGCTGTCGTGTGCCGTTTGATTGATGCTGCTGCTGTAATGTAGTGAGGGTTTGTGGGAAGGGGGTTTTGTTTGTGGGGAAAAGGGGGGTCTCATAACAGGAAGATGTACTGGTGTGAAGTGGGAACACAACCTGCAGTTGTGCGGCTGAAAGAGCTGCCACACGAGCAGATGTTCGTGCCAATCAAATGCTTTTTTTTTCTTCTCTGGAAACTCCTGTGAACCCGAGCTTGAGCAGGAATATCACGCCGCCGGTTGCGTCACTTTAGCGTGTGCTTCAGCAACCGTGCATTTACTGCAGCGCGTGCGATGTGCTCCGGTATACAGCTGCGTCATGAGTATTTCAATTATGTTATTGTCATTATTTTTAGCATAAAAATGTCTATGCAAATTAGACTTTATAGATTCCACCTTATTCACAGCAGTCAGTGCTTGGTGCTTTTGCAGCCTGCAGAAAGCTAATTTATTAAAAAGAGAATTTTGTATAATAATATATATATATATATATATATATATATATAAGTATATAAGTATTTTGTCATAAAAATGAATGTGTGTATGTGTATTATTATTTTATAATATCAGTTGTACAAAATATCTGTATTATGCAAACATCTTTTTTTTATTTTATTTATGTGCATTGTGCATGCATTCAGATTGCATTCAGTAGTTTTTTGTTTGCGTGTATATTATATGTACATAATTCCTTTAGGGAATCAGCTACTAAAACAGAAATAAGCAACATTATCAGCAGCTGCAATTAATTGTTGCTGAATCTTCCCAGAGAGATTTATGCAGTATGTGCTATGAGTCTTTGTTCATTTTATTGAATCACTGTATTGAAAAGAATTACGCAGAGACAATAAATGTCCCCAGAGATAATTCATTTTTGTATTTCAGAAGCCCTTGAAATCAAAGACAAGATTATTTCTCTTTTTTTTTAAATCTTTTTTAAGATGCGAAGGATGACATTTAATTTTCTGCTGTTACAGAGGCCTGACCCTTTCTGCCCCGATCCACTGTTTCTTTTATTTATTCATTTTTTTCAAGACGATGTATGTCATGAATTTTAATTCGGATGATAAGATCGTGTTGGGTACTTTCAGCTAGTTCAGAATAACGGAGCCTGAAGCCTTTTTCATGCCAGTGAATCTGTACTTTTCCTTAAATAGAAATTTAAGATACTTGTATATTTTTGTCAGGGCAAACTTTGCTGATAGCGCTCTGGATCTTTTCTGGCGCTCTGTTGAGTTACGCCTCATTTTTAGAAGGGAACATTTGTTATCTCCCCAAAATTGTCATGTTTTTCACTCAGAGGCTATTATTTTTTTTCTTGTTATATCCCTTTTTCATATGAAATGTTTTCTCGCTACCTCTTTGTGATATTCCTTTCTCCCTTTTCTTTTTTTCTGTGTCGGAATAAAATGAATTACAGAATGAAAAGCCTGTGATGTGGCATAAGCAGTCGGGAAGGAGACTTCATGTGTTGTATAGAGAGGAAAACGCATTCATAATTGATCAGAAAACGGCTTCTGTTTGTAGATCATTTTGCTCTGAAAAAAACTGTTCCAGTAAATGTTTTGTTTGGTTGTTGCATATTAAGCTCCAGTTATTCATCACATGCACTTATAAACCCTTGCATACACTGTACACTACCAGTCAAAAGTTTGTTATTTTAATGTTTTTGAGTCACTTCTGCTCACCAAAGGTGCATTTATTTGATCAAAAATACAGTAAAATCAGTAATATTGTGAAATATTATAACAATTTAAAAGAAGTGTTTTCTATTGAAATATATAGTAAAATTTAATTTATTTCTGTGATGCGCAGCTGCATTTTCAGCATCATTACTCCAGTCTTCAGTGTCACATGATCTTCAGAAATCATTCTAATATGCTGATTTGCTGCTCAAGAAACATTTCTGATTATTGTCAATATTGAAAACAGTTGTGCTGTTCATATTTTTGTGGAAACTGATGCACGACCATTTGAAGGTTTAGGGAACAGTAAGTAAGATTTTTTTTAAAGAGAGAGAGAGAGAGAGAAAGAAAAAGAAAAAAATGAATACTTTAGTTCAGTAAGGATGCATTGAATTGATCAAACGTGACAGTAAGCACATTTATAATGTTACAAAAGATTTCTACTTCAAACTTTCTACAATCCTGAAAACAAATATTACAGCTTTCTCAAAAATATTAAGCAGTAAAAATGGTTAAAAATAAGAACCATTATTAATAATTGAGCACCAATAATAATTGATAACTGAGCAGAAAATCATTATAGAATTGTAGAAAAAAATAGAGGAAAAATCATTATAGAATAGAATTGTGTTTGAATAGAATATAATTATTTAGTACATTAAGTTAAACTAGATGAAAATTAGATTTTTTATTTTTTTTTCAGTTAAAATGTGTTTCATTTCAAGTAAGTCATGTCAGTGTTTTTTTTTATTGTTTTTCATATATTAAAATAGAAAACAGTGATTATAATATTTCACAATGTTTCTGTTTTCACTGTATTTTTATCAAATGAATGCAGCTTTGTTGAGCATGAGAGACTTCTTTCAAAAACAATCAAAATCATAATTATTCCAAACTTTTGTCCAGTAGTGTAAAAAGCATGAGAGTATGAGCTGGTTTTGCCTGGTCACCCATCAGAACCATCACAATAAGCAGCTTGCACCAGTAGCAGACCAGCTCGCAGTGTAATCTGGTCCAGACAGGTCTGATGTGTTGCTTTGAGCAGGTGATTTGTGTGAACGTCACAGTGTTTGTCTCTGCAGGTGTCGCTGAGGTGATCGTGCTGGTGGGTGGGCGACAGGTCATCGGCATGAACCAGCGCTCGCTGACAGCCGTCACTTGCTTCAACCCTCAGAACAACAAGTGGTACCCCCTGGCCAGCCTGCCTTTCTACAACCGCGAGTTCTTCTCCGTCATATCGGCGGGGGATAATATCTACCTGTCAGGTAATCAGACCGACAGTGTGTCACTTGCAGTTTGGTGGCTGCCCGCAGGTGTCTGCTTTTATATTTAGCAGCTCACGCTCTGAGGGATGATGGGAAGGCACCATCCTCATCTCTGTCTTTAGCACTGGCTGTGTGTCAAATTCTGATGTTAAATATCCCACAGATCAAGTAGGATAAAATCAATAGCGCAGGAAAGATGACGCTTTTAAAGCTGTAATGGCAGTTTGGTTGTGAAAACGGAATATGAGACATCATGGACATCAACAGTTTTTTAGATTTAATTTTGTATAATGGTAAAAAGGAAAGTGTATGTCTTAGTTGCTGTTATATGTATTTTTAAATTACATTTTCCTTCTGTAATTTATTTTAAAAGATACTGGTGTGTGACAAATATTCAATGCAGTCTTTCAATTAATAGGGCTCACAAAATCCAAATGTATAACTTTTAAAAGCATTAGCAAAATACTGTTTAAACATTTTTTACATTACGTTTTTAGCTGGTCAGACCACAGAAAAATTTAAACATTAATACAGAGAAAACTATATAAAGAGTTGTATTAAAGATTTATTTATATAATATACATTTTATATAAAAAAATATGTACGTGTATATA
>NW_015629035.1:216470-220138 GCF_001515625.1 Sinocyclocheilus rhinocerous
TGTGTGTGTGTGTGTGTGTGTGTGTGTATACATAGACATAATATAGAAATAGAAATAAATATAAATGTAAATTAAAATGTGTACAATTAAATATGTATATAATTAAACATTTAATAATGATAAATATTTATTTAAATAAAAAACATTATATAAAGTTGCATTGATTTTTTTAATATAATAAAAAATATTAGATTTATAGAGATTTATTATATAATTAGATTTATAAAAAATATTATTAGACTTTTATTTATAAATATCTGTCTGTCTGTCTGTCTCTCAAAACTAAACTAAAATGGACACTAAAACACTTTCTGGAAGCAGCTAACGCTGAATCCCTGAGAGCGAGGGAGATGTTTGTGTTGTTTTTTACGTATCTGTTTCTGTCTTTTCATCAGCTGTGTATTAATGGAGGTGTGATGTTGGAGGGTGTAAATGGAGACTTCAGCACTCATTTGTTTGGGCTTGTACCCTCTTTAGGAGGCATTGAGTCTGGAGTCACGCTGGCAGACGTGTGGTGCTACATGTCCCTGCTGGATAATTGGAATCTGGTGTCTCGGATGACAGTCCCGCGGTGCCGGCACAACAGCGTGGTGTACGACGGCAAGCTTTACACCATCGGAGGACTCGGAGTGGCCGGGAACCTGGATAATGTGGAAAGGTACCATCCAATAAAGCTGCTGTTTGAATTAAACATTTCATTGGAGGCCATTAGGCGTTTGAGATAAATGTGTGGTCGGCTCTTTCTGTGCTGGGAGCCAATCTGATAATTGGATCTGTGCTGAAGTATGGAGGGAGTATTTTGCTGGCAGGTGACTGTGGCACAGATTGGATCGGGTTTCGCCGCTGCCGTGGACTGGAGCTATAATCGACCGTTACACTGAGGTTGTGACACAGTCAGTCGCTTTAAAAGGAGCTGAATGTCAAAACGACAAGGGATGATGATGTAAACACAAACCATATTGACTTTTGAAGACCGTTTTATAGTTGGGCATATTGAAATCTACTCATTTCTTCATGCAGAATCACTCTTATGACATGAAGAATCAATTTGTATTCGTTCTTCTGGCACTAACATCCAATTTCCATCTCACTGCTTCTCTCGGCTCATTCTAGTCTCGTCGGCTTTTTATTCTGGTCTTGTGAAGCTAGATTTTTGCCTATCAGCATTAAGCTGAGCTTCGCAGTGTGGCTTATTCTGACAAAAAAAAAATGTTCCATTAGTCCATTTTTTTTTTTTTCTTTCAACAAATGCCAAGGCTGTCTGACCAAAACCTATTTTCTATATTTTTTTTATTTAATATTTTTTTATTTTAACTTAAAAAAAATATATTTTATATAAATATTTTGGATTCACACATATACACACACACACACATATATATATATATATATATATATCCTAAGTATTGGATATTTTATAAAATATAATTAAATAATTATAAGAAATCATAATAATTAAAAATATATATAAACACACTGTATCTATGCAATTCTTTGCCATTTTATTTTATTTTTTAATTTATTTTAATATAAATGCAAAATACATACAGAATATTTTCAGTATACTGGATTCCTTTTTGTTAAGATTTTTTTTTATATCAATTTAAAATTTATTTTATTTTGCAAATTATCTATGTAGATATTTGAATGTATTACACCATTGTACATGTCTGTCTGACAGCCTTTTTAATATATTGGATTTTATTTATTTTTTCCAGTATTTTGGATTCAACAGCTTTTTCTCGAAAGGGAAAATCATGTGAACAAGATGATGTCATCAATATCATGATGGTTTTCTACAAAAAGAAAGCCCGTAAACTCTAAATGTGTTTATCTGCTAAAAGTTTTTGCAGTTAAAGCCAGAGCTGGCCGTTTCTCTGAGCTTAACCATTGTTGTGTTCAGTATGAATGAGAGTCCATGAACGGTCCGCTGAGACTCGCTCTGACTGACAGAAGCGTGGAGGTTTGTGAGAGAGAACGACCGCCCACTGCACCCCTCTGACTCCTAATTTATAGCCCACCATCCATCTTGCCTGCAGTTTCACGCTCCTAAGCATGACATGTACTGCGATCACATGATGTCTTCAGTCAGTCCGCGTCTCAAGGCTGCCGTCGGGCCGATCGGGAGCAGCAGCAAGGTGCTCTTGCTGTTTGTCATTGATTCGCTCTTATTTTTTTATGGCTCTGTTTGGAAACGCAGCGAGTTGCCTTGCATAGACAGCTGCCTGGTCACGTCAGAACTGAAATAAACTTGAGATGATTTGAAACCCTGATCTGTGAGCTCTTCTGGTGCTCAGTGAGATGAAAAGCTGCACATCTGTACCTGCAACCTTCATAACATCTGTGGAGTTAGAGAGGATTTGATGACTAATGAGCCTAAAAGAAGCCACATGTAAATAATAGACTAACACCACCTAGAATATAGATAAGAGCTACAGTTAACATTTCTCTCACTTCATCGTCGTTGATTTCAGCTTGTTGCTATGCGTTCTGGGATTGCATTCTCCCTGGAGGATATTTGTGATGTTTTTGTTAGATTTTGACTGAACGGGCATCTTAGAAGTCATCATAATGCTGCAGATTATTTTTTGGAGTGTGTTTTAAACGCTCCCTGTGGATATATACACCTCTCTGAATGCCGAATGAGAATAAAACTGACTTTAGTGAATAAATAAAATAACGATGCTCAGCAGTGACTGGTAACTTTAAGCAAGTATTTATTTGGGTGGATTTCAGTCATTTTAATGCCACAAAAATAGAAAGATTTGCATAGTTAAGGACTACTGTTGAGCGTCTCGATTTTATTTACAGTGAATATTGCATGCGTCAGTCTTGGAGCATTATAACAAGTACAAATACATTAGCACAGTATTGAACCTGATATCAAGGTTGTTTCGTCCATAATGTCTAAAATATATGCAAGGATATGCTCTATTTACTTTCTTAAAGCACATACCTGGTCTTCATGTAAATCATTCATCAGTGCACATCAATCCAAAGAAAAAAAAAAGTTTTTACCCTCCAGTCAAGGCAAAAATCATAGGTCATAAGTATTAAAGCAGTTAGTTATTATTATTGTTTATAATTGCAGATAGATACACTACCATTCAAATGTAAACTTCATTCTTAGAGCGTTTTAGCGAGTTTAGCACAGTAATGAACCTGCTATCAAGGTTGTTGCATCCATAATGTCTAAAGCATTTACTTCTATATATTATTTCAAAGGCAGCATGAATTTAAAAGTGTCTTTATTTACGTTCCTAATGCACATTCCTGGTCTCATTGTGAATGATTCATTAGTGCATGTTATTCCAAAGAAAAAAGACACACTTTTCTCTGTCTAATTAAGGTCTGATCACTTAGGTAATTATGTAAGCATTTAGTGATTACTGTTGTTTATTCAATTCAATTCAAGTTTATTTGTATAGCGCTTTTCACGATACAAATCGTTGCAAAGCAGCTTTACAGAAAATTAAAGGTTTTATAAGTAGGATTAGATGCACTAGGCATTGCATATATTATTTCAAAGTCGGCATGAAATTAAAATAAACTTTATTTACTTTCTTAATGCACATTCCTGGTTTTATTGTGAATGATTCATCAGTGCACGTTAATCCAAAGAATCAGTGGTAGAGCATTGTGTTAGCAGCGCAAAAGGTCATGGGTTC
>NW_015629036.1:0-1181 GCF_001515625.1 Sinocyclocheilus rhinocerous
CACGCACAATCATACACACACACACACACACTCTCAATCATAAACACACACACACACTCATAAACACACACACACTCACACTCACTCACACACACACACACACTCTCAATCATAAACACACACAATCACACACACACACACAGTCATAAACACACGCACACACACACTCACACTCACTCACGCACACACACACACACACACACACACAGTCATAAACACACGAGGTCAAGCGCTCTGCAGGTTTCTCACAGGAAGTGATGTCACACACACCGATGGTGGTCTCGCAGAACTTCTCTTCGGCCACCTCGCTGGCGATGTTGGCGCCCATCAGCACACTGACCTCGATCTCCAGCTTGGACCTGATGTCACACAGGCTGCTTTAACTAGAGCTACGCGTCTTCTTGCGCTGCTGC
This sequence comes from Sinocyclocheilus rhinocerous, assembly GCF_001515625.1. Lineage (NCBI taxonomy): Eukaryota > Metazoa > Chordata > Actinopteri > Cypriniformes > Cyprinidae > Sinocyclocheilus > Sinocyclocheilus rhinocerous. The sequence goes on from NW_015629036.1 coordinate 414, forward strand.
ACAATGTTTCTGGGTAAAATAACACCTGATGCTTCGGCTGCTGCTGTCATCTCATCTGACATGACAATGTTTTTAATTAACTGCATTTTCCATATTTAAATAAATATTTCATATATAACTTAATTAAATATATTACAATTAAATAAAGCAATAAATTAAATGAAAAAATATATAATAAAATAATAAATTTTTTTAGATATCTATATATATATATCTATATATTTTTTAGATATCTATATCTATATATCTATATATATTTATTAAAAATACAATTTTATATAATGTGTGGTGCAAAAAGTGTATTTGTGAATCATTGAATGTTTGAACTGTTTGAATTGAATCGCTGGGCTTGTTCGAGATGCATCAGCACTGCGCAGACTGATCGGCGTATGACATCAAAGAACTGTTAGAAATGAAATGCTGATAGAATTGAAATGATGATAGTTTGAACTGTTTGAATTGAATCGTTGAATGTTGAACTGTTAGAACTGAAATGCTGATAGTTTGAACCGTTTGAATTAAATCAGTGAGCGTTTGAACTGTTTGAATTGAATCATTGAATGTTGAACTGTTAGAATTGAAATACTGATCGTTTGAACTGTTTGAATTGAATCAGTGAGCGTTTGAACTGTTTGAATTGAATCATTGAATGTTTGAACTGTTAGAATTGAAATACTGATCGTTTGAACTGTTTGAATTAAATCATTGAACGTTGAACTATTTGAATTGAAATACTGATTGTTTGAACTGTTTGAATTGAATCAGTGA
>NW_015629036.1:1941-3796 GCF_001515625.1 Sinocyclocheilus rhinocerous
ACACACACACACACACACACACACACACACACACCTGTTAGATGAACTGAGTCTGTATCTGTCCTGTCAGCATCATTTTCACACTCACAGTCACACAGGCTGCTTTAACTAGAGCTACGCGTCTTCTTGCGCTGCTGCACAATGTTTCTGGGTAAAATAACACCTGATGCTTCGGCTGCTGCTGTCATCTCATCTGACATGACAATGTTTTTAATTAACTGCATTTTCCATATTTAAATAAATATTTCATATATAACTTAATTAAATATATTACAATTAAATAAAGCAATAAATTAAATGAAAAAATATATAATAAAATAATAAATTTTTTTAGATATCTATATATATATATCTATATATTTTTTAGATATCTATATCTATATATCTATATATATTTATTAAAAATACAATTTTATATAATGTGTGGTGCAAAAAGTGTATTTGATAACTGATCAATTATATTTATAATACATTGTGTGTGTGTATATCAGTGTGTGTGTGTGTGTGTGTCTGAGAGTGTGTGTGTGTGATTATGATTGTGTGTTTGTGTGTGTGTTTATGATTGTGTGTGTGTGTGTGTTTGCTCTGACAGACACTGAACGTCTGGATGATGATGATGATGAGCTCTTCATCACTACAGTGTTTAATTATAACGAATCTCTCTGTGCGGCACATGTTCTGCAAAACAGACTGAAATTGCCATGGCAACCCTCGTCCCATCACAGGCCTCCTGCTGCACGCTAGCAACTGAGATTCACCACACAGGCAACGGTTTCCACGGCAACTCTGCCTCACTGGCGGCAACGGTTGTCAAGATGATGTCAAGATGACAGACAGCAGGTGAGAGAGAGAGAATGAAGTCTGTGTGTGTGTGTCTCTCTCGCTATCAGTCCTATTTTATCAGATATTTATATCTTATTTACTGTATAAACACACACCGAGGCTCAACAGATGTGATATTATAACTGGATTAATATGCAGTATGCTGAAAAAAATTGCACTTTTGTATGAGTGCAGCTGGAGAAAAAAAAAGGAGCTTAAACCATCCTAAGCTGTTTTGCTGGTCTCCAGGCCACAGGAGGGCGATGTGTCACAGCTGCTGATTAATGTAGCGAAGAATTAAAAGGGAAGCAGGCATACACCTGTATGGGAGCATGTGTGCACAAAGCTTATGGCCTGATCTGATCTCACAAGCTAAAGAGGAGAGTTTTTGGACTAATTCACTGGAACTTTAATACTGTGATTGAGACCTGACTTCCTGCAAATTAGCTACAGATGACAGCTGGCAATGAATCAAGAGATGGCGGCGAAATGACTGATCTGAACTTCCAGATTCACAGCGGCTGAAGCTTCAAGACAGACGTAATGGGATGAACAAGTATTTCGCTGTTTCCTTTTATGGGTAGCTGGTTATTACTTTCAGAAATGCCGTGAAGATGGTTTGAATCATGAACTGGCCGAATCTTGAACTAACTGAATCTTGAGCTTGCTGGATCATGAACTAGTTGAAAATTAAAAGAACCATGCCGGATGGACTTTAGCCTCCCTCCGTTAAACTAATCACTGAATCCTTGAACGGTGATGAGTCAGTATATGTTTGAACTGTTTGAATCATTGAACGTTGAACAGTTAGAACTGAATCATTGAAAGTTGAACTGATAGAATTGAAATACTGATAGTTTGAACTGTTTGAAGTGAATCATTGAATGTTTGAACTGTTTGAAGTGAATCGCTGGGCTTGTTCGAGATGCATCAGCACTGCGCAGACTGATCGGCGTATGACATCAAAGAACTGTTAGAAATGAAATGCTGATAGAATTGAAATGATGATAGTTTGAACTGTTTGAATTGAATC
>NW_015629036.1:8406-8727 GCF_001515625.1 Sinocyclocheilus rhinocerous
AGTGAGCGTTTGAACTGTTTGAATTGAATCATTGAATGTTTGAACTGTTAGAATTGAAATACTGATCGTTTGAACTGTTTGAATTAAATCATTGAACGTTGAACTATTTGAATTGAAATACTGATTGTTTGAACTGTTTGAATTGAATCAGTGAATGTTTGAATTGAATCATTGAACGTTGAACTGTTAGAATTGAAATACTGATCGTTTGAACTGTTTGAATTGAATCAGTGAATGTTTGAACTGTTTGAATTGAATCATTGAACGTTGAACTGTTTGAATTGAAATGCTGATACTTTTAACCGGTTGAATTGAATCAGT
>NW_015629036.1:8884-14286 GCF_001515625.1 Sinocyclocheilus rhinocerous
TGAATCGCTGGGCTTGTTCGAGATGCATCAGCACTGCGCAGACTGATCGGCGTATGACATCAAAGAACTGTTAGAAATGAAATGCTGATAGAATTGAAATGATGATAGTTTGAACTGTTTGAATTGAATCGTTGAATGTTGAACTGTTAGAACTGAAATGCTGATAGTTTGAACCGTTTGAATTAAATCAGTGAGCGTTTGAACTGTTTGAATTGAATCATTGAATGTTGAACTGTTAGAATTGAAATGATAGTTTGAACCGTTTGAATTGAATCAGTGAGCGTTTGAACTCTTTGAATTGAATCATTGAATGTTTGAACTGTTAGAATTGAAATACTGATCGTTTGAACTGTTTGAAGTGAATCATTGAATGTTTGAACTGTTTGAATTGAATCGCTGGGCTTGTTCGAGATGCATCAGCACTGCGCAGACTGATCGGCGTATGACATCAAAGAACTGTTAGAAATGAAATGCTGATAGAATTGAAATGATGATAGTTTGAACTGTTTGAATTGAATCGTTGAAGAATTGAATCAGTGAGTGTTTGAACTGTTTGAATTGAATCATTGAACGTTGAACTGTTTGAATTGAAATGCTGATAGTTTGAACCGTTTGAATTGAATCAGTGAATGTTTGAACTGTTTGAATTGAATCACTGAATGTTGAACTGTTTGAATTGAAATGATGATAGTTTGAACTGTTTGAATTGAATCAGTCAGCGTTTGAATTGAATCACTAAATGTTGAACCGTTAGAATTGAAATGCTGATAGTTTGAACTGTTTGAATTGAATCATTGAATGTTTGAACTGTTAGAATTGAAATACTGATCGTTTGAACTGTTTGAATTGAATCAGTGAGCGTTTGAACTGTTTGAATTGAATAATTTAATGTTGAACTGTTAGAATTGAAATGATGATAGTTTGAACCGTTTGAATTGAATCAGTGAGCGTTTGAACTGTTTGAATTGAATCAGTGAGTGTTTGAACTGTTTGAATTGAATCATTGAATGTTGAACTGTTAGAATTGAAATGATAGTTTGAACCGTTTGAATTGAATCAGTGAGCGTTTGAACTCTTTGAATTGAATCATTGAATGTTTGAACTGTTAGAATTGAAATACTGATAGTTTGAACTGTTTGAATTGAATCAGTGAGCGTTTGAACTGTTTGAATTGAATAATTTAATGTTGAACTGTTAGAATTGAAATGATGATAGTTTGAACCGTTTGAATTGAATCAGTGAGCGTTTGAACTGTTTGAATTGAATCAGTGAGCGTTTGAACTGTTTGAATTGAATCATTGAATGTTGAACTGTTTGAATTGAAATGATGATAGTTTGAACTGTTTGAATTGAATCAGTCAGCGTTTGAATTGAATCACTAAATGTTGAACCGTTAGAATTGAAATGCTGATAGTTTGAACTGTTTGAATTGAATCCGTGAGCGTTTGAACTGTTTGAATTGAAATACTGATTGTTTGAACTGTTTGAAGTGAATCGCTGGGCTTGTTCGAGATGCATCAGCACTGCGCAGACTGATCGGCGTATGACATCAAAGAACTGTTAGAAATGAAATGCTGATAGAATTGAAATACTGATTGTTTGAACTGTTTGAAGTGAATCGCTGGGCTTGTTCGAGATGCATCAGCACTGCGCAGACTGATCGGCGTATGACATCAAAGAACTGTTAGAAATGAAATGCTGATAGAATTGAAATACTGATTGTTTGAACTGTTTGAAGTGAATCGCTGGGCTTGTTCGAGATGCATCAGCACTGCGCAGACTGATCGGCGTATGACATCAAAGAACTGTTAGAAATGAAATGCTGATAGAATTGAAATGATGATAGTTTGAACCATTTGAATTGAGTCATTGAAAGTTCAACTGTTATAATTGAAATACTGGTAGTTTGAACTGCTTGAATTGAATCATTGAACGTTTGAACTGTTAGAATTGAATCATTGAACGTTGAATTGATAGAATTGAGTCATTGAACGTTGAACTGTTAGAATTGAAATGCTGATAGTTTGAACTGTTTGAATTGAATCAGTGAATGTTTGAACCGTTGGAATTGAATCATTGAACGTTGAACTGTTAGAATTGAAATGCTGATAGTTTGAACTGTTTGAATCAGTGAGCGTTTGAACTGTTTGAACTGAATCAGTGAGCATTTGAACTGTTTGAATTGAATCTTTGAATGTTGAACCGTTAGAATTGAAATACTGATCGTTTGAACTGTTTGAATTAATTGATAGAATTGAGTCATTGAACGTTGAACTGTTAGAATTGAAATGCTGATAGTTTGAACTGTTTGAATTGAATCAGTGAATGTTTGAACCGTTGGAATTGAATCATTGAACGTTGAACTGTTAGAATTGAAATGCTGATAGTTCGAACTGTTTGAATCAGTGAGCGTTTGAACTGTTTGAACTGAATCAGTGAGCATTTGAACTGTTTGAATTGAATCTTTGAATGTTGAACCGTTAGAATTGAAATACTGATCGTTTGAAATGTTTGAATTGAATCAGTGAGCATTTGAACTGTTTGAATTGAATCATTGAATGTTTGAACTGTTAGAATTGAAATACTGATCGTTTGAACTGTTTGAATTGAATCAGTGAATGTTTGAACTGTTGGAATTGAATCATTGAACGTTGAACTGTTTGAATTGAATCATTGAATGTTGAACTGTTAGAATTGAAATACTGATCGTTTGAACTGTTTGAATTGAATCAGTGAATGTTTGAACTGTTGGAATTGATCATTGAATGTTGAACTGTTTGAATTGAATCACTGAATGTTGAACTGTTTGAATTGAATCACTGAATGTTGAACTGTTTGTTTGAATCAGTGAGCGTTTGAACTGTTTGAATTGAATCACTGAATGTTGAACTGTTAGAATTGAAATGCTGATAGTTTGAACTGTTTGAATCAGTGAGCGTTTGAACTGTTTGAATTGAATCAGTGAGTGTTTGAACTGTTTGAATTGAATCATTGAATGTTGAACCGATAGAATTGAAATACTGATCATTTGAACTGTTTGAATTGAATCAGTGAGTGTTTGAACTGTTTGAATTGAATCATTGAATGTTGCACCGTTAGAATTGAAATACTGATCGTTTGAACTGTTTGAATTGAATCATTGAATGTTTGAACTGTTAGAATTGAAATACTGATCGTTTGAACTGTTTGAATTGAATCAGTGAATGTTTGAACTGTTGGAATTGATCATTGAATGTTGAACCGTTAGAATTGAAATACTGATCGTTTGAACTGTTTGAATTGAATCAGTGAGCGTTTGAACTGTTTGAATTGAATCGCTGGGCTTGTTCGAGATGCGTCAGCACTGCGCAGACTGATCGGCGTATGACATCAAAGAACTGTTAGAAATGAAATGCTGATAGAATTCAAATGATGATAGTTTGAACTGTTTGAATTGAATCATTGAACTGTTAGAAATGAAATGCTGATAGTTTGTTGTTGGAATTGAATCAGTGAGCGTTTGAACCATTTGAATTGAGTCATTGAACGTTGAACTGTTAGAATTGAATCATTGAACGTTGAACTGTTAGAATTGAATCATTGAACGTTGAACTGTTAGAATTGAAATGCTGATAGTTTGAACTGTTTGAATTGAATCAGTGAATGTTTGAACTGTTGGAATTGTAGGATATCAGACCGAATCAGACAATCTAAGATTTGGTCAAAACATGGTTGAAACACGAGGAGCCGAATTCCACAGAGGCCCAAGACACAGGATGTTCGTAAATCAGATCCTGGCGCCACAAGCCTGAACCAACTAGCAGCTTTGAGTAGCTCACAGCATTTAAACAAAAGAACACTTATTGACAATTCCAAGGAGATTGTGAACGTTGAACTGTTAGAATTGAATCATTGAACGTTGAACTGTTAGAATTGAATCATTGAACGCTGAACGGTTAGAATTGAAATACTGATTGTTTGAACTGTTTGAATAGAATCATTGAACGTTTGAACTTTTTTTTTTTTTTTTTTTTAAGTTGAAGTCTATCCGCTACAGTCTTCCAGTCTGATCAGCTAAAAACCACACAAAATCCTCTTCCTGAGGAGACCAGATGAGTCCAATGAAGCATTTTGGACAACTCACTCACTCACTCTCACTCTCTCACACGCACACACAGATTACAGAACTTTAGGCAACTAATTCAAAACGAAATGTAAATCTTCAAATCGGTTTGAACTCATTAACATATATGATAAGGAATGTCTCCACAGCGTTTCCCAAAGTTGCCAGATTGTGTTTCTTCACTTGACGCCGAACAGACACTCGCAAGCAGACGCCACGTTCAGAGTGTCACCATGGCAACAGCGGAACACTCCAGCATCAGGATCAGAACCGTACAGTACAGCAGAGAAACAAAATAGCAGATGTCATCATTTAACCCTGGAAACAAAGCCTGACATAATGTTTTGAAGTGGAACAGTTTATTACGCGTTCCATGTTTTGTATCATATTTTGATATCTCCAGTAATAAGATGAGATTGAAATGCTCCAAACATATAATGCAGTGATTGAGAGCTGAAGAAATAAAGGCTCCTCAGAAGATGTGAGATGTTCTGGAGGCTTGTGAAGATCATTCCTCCGCTGAGGAACAGTGAAAGTAAAGCTTCTGGAAACAAACGCTCCTCAAAAGATCCTGAGGATCAGATTTGAGACTCTAAAACATGATTGATGGAGAATCAAGTAAAGCTGAGCTGCTTCAGTCCAGTAAGTGTTCATCTGGAGATATTACTGCAGTTATTCTGACCTTTACTTGATCAAAATCAGTCAAGATTTGACAGCAGAAAAGACACGTGAAGTGTGTGTGTGTGTGTGTTAGGGCATCTAATAGTCTGCTATCATCAGCTATTTCATCTCTTTGTTTTCAAATGACAAGCAGCAAACCGCAAATGAACTTGGAGTGAACGCACTGAGCTCATCCTGAAGGATAAGTAATAGTCCTCCTGCTAATGAATTCCATTATCCATCCGTCTGATTACATCTGAAGAGCAGCTTTACTCATGCAAATGAGGCCAGATGAGAGAAAGTCATAAACATCCATAACTCTAATGAAGCGCTTCATCAGCTCACGTCTCCACCCTCATGCCACTTATTTATTATTCAGCCCAGCCCTTTATCTTCTGATATTAATGAGCGTTCAGCGGCGAGATGATTTACCGCAGATTTGAGAGCATGCTTGTTTGGGGAGGATCATGGGAGATTCGCTCGATATCCGCACGTCTGCTGCGGGCTTTTCCAGGAGAAAAGGATGTATATATTTCTCTGAATCACAGATTGATTTTATGTGAAACTGCTGACACAAGCACACACACTCTCTCTCTCTCTCTCTCTCTCTCTCTCTCTCCCTCCCTCCCTCACCCCCACA
>NW_015629036.1:14723-15850 GCF_001515625.1 Sinocyclocheilus rhinocerous
CACTCACTTTCACACACGCACACACACACCACACACACACACTCTCACACACACACAATCACTCACTCACTCACACACACACACACACACACACACACACACACAATCACTCACTCTCTCACACACACACACACCTGCGCACGCACACACACACACACACAACATGCAACTCAGTCAGTAAAAAAACAATGAAAATCCACATAATGCAACGAACTATCGATCAAACTTAATTCGGATCGTTATGCCTGTACATTTTATCAAAGAAGGCACTGAACGTCTTTTCTACAGAGTTAAAGTTGCTGCTGACATTCCCTGATTTAATCAGAATTATAACAAATACTGACGGAGTTGACGCAAATTGAGGACACAACTTTGATTGATAGGCCTATTTTTTATGAGAAATATAATTCAAGATTTACTTTTTGTATTGGTTGATTGCAATTAATGCCTTAAGTATTCAGATCTCCTTTAGATGTAACTTTTTAAGTACTTTTATTTTGATGAATTTCTTCATTTTTAACATAAAGAGGGTTTTTGTATGTAGGACATGTTTTTTCAATTCAATTCAAGTTTATTTGTACAGCGCTTTTCACCATACAAATCATTGCAAAGCTACTTTACAGCAAATTAAGTTTCTACAATGTTTAGTGGTAGCTTATCAGTGGTGACTGTCAATTAATGTACATATGGCAGAAATGTACGGAAAAATCAATTAAAGACGTAATCAAACAGACGATGAACACTATTAAATGATCATTAGGCCTCATGTTGTTCCAAACTTGTATGATTTTCTTTCTTTCTTCTGTGGAACACAAATGGAGATATTTGAATGTTGGGAACCAGCACAGAGCTCCTATTCTCCATCTTCATTACTTTACTGTCTTTATTTAAACAAATACGATTCCCAGAGCAGTTACACTGTTACACTTCATATATTTATTTATTCATGAAAAATACTACAGTGAAATTACTGAATCAAGAAAATTCCATCTGCTGAGAGAGAGACTGACCTCTGAGTCCAGGTGAGCTTCCAGGTCCACCATCAGGAAGATGTAATCCACCGGGATCGAGGACACGAAGTCCACGAGGAACCAGCTCTTCAGGTAGCGCTGGCGGATGGCCTTGTG
>NW_015629036.1:16567-16996 GCF_001515625.1 Sinocyclocheilus rhinocerous
AATCAATTAAAGACGTAATCAAACAGACGATGAACACTATTAACAGCAATTATTATATGATGCAATCAAACTTATAGCAAAATGTGGTAGTTCTGTATGTTGTTTCAGGGTTGGCATCTGGATATAGAAAATTTAAATGGATTTATTGTGGGACTGTTTAATAATGATGACATCTAATAGAGGTTAAAATACATTAATATTTTTTATTAATTAATAACAATATTTTAATATTTAATATTAAAATGTTATAATATTATAATAATTATATTATATTTTAATATTATAATTAAATTATAATATTATAATAAAATATAATTTAAAAAAAATATTTTTTAAAAATAAAATTTAATAATTGTTTAATATAATTTTGTCTTTCTCTTTCAGTGTATACTGCTTGAATTTATTGTGTGTGTGTTTAATAATGCTAAT
>NW_015629036.1:17068-21017 GCF_001515625.1 Sinocyclocheilus rhinocerous
TATCCTTTTTTTTTTTTTTTTTAAGTATTTTTAATTATTTTTTTAATTGTTTAATAAAGGTTTTTAAAAAATATAACATTTAACAATAATATTTTTATAACAATTTAGAATTTCATATATTCTTTATATTGTTATTGTAAGTGTGTTTAATCATTATGTCAGTTTGTAATTTGAAAAGGTTTAGTAATGGTTAAAAAAAGTCGTGCTTACAGTAGGGATATGCCGGTATCACATTTTCATGTTGCGATTAATTGCTAATGCTTCTATCACGGTATGCGGTATTATCACGATATTGAAATTTAGTTTAAAAAAAAAAGTGCTGTCATAACACAGTATAACAGGTTTAATAACTTTTTTCTTATAACAAAAATAACTGAAAATTTAAATGCAATAAAGCAATACAGAAAAATGTATAAAGTTAAAAGTTTTACACAGATTAAAGTGCAAAAGAACTATAAAGACCAATAGGTATCACTTTACAATAAGACCTCATTAGTTAACCTTAGTTAATGCATTAACATTCACAATGAGCAATAGCTACATTTGCTACAGAAGTTATTAATCTTTGTTTAAAAAATACAAGTCTTAGTTCATGTTAGCTCATTAAAGAATGAATGAAACCGCATGTGCTGCTCACCGAGGCTGCATCTATTTGATCAAAAATACAGTAAAAAATAGAGAAATATTATTATAATGTAAAACAGCTGTTTCTATGTGAATATCTGTTAAACTGTAATTTATTCCTGTGATCAAAGCTGTATTTTCAGCATCATTACTCCAGTCTTCAGTGTCACATGATCTTCAGAAATCATTCTAATATGCTGATTTGCTGCTCGAGAAAGAAACAGTTGTGCTGCACAATATTTTTGTGGAAAAGAAATGAAATTAATACTTTTATTCATCAAGGACACATTAAATTGATCAAAGTTGACAGTAGAGACATTTATAATGTGACAAAAGATTTCTATTTCAAATAAATGCTGTTCTTTTGAACTTTCTATTCATCTGTGAATCCTGAAAAATAAAATGTATCACAGTTTCCACAAAAATATTGTGCAGCACAACTGTTTAACAGATATGCACATAGAAAACAGCTGTTTTACATCATAATAATATTTCACTATTTTTACTGTATTTTTGATCAAATATCATCAAATCACACTGTTTACAGTCAATATTGCTTCACTTTTGCCAAGAAATGTCTGTAAGGTACAGTTAAATGTGTAAATAACTGAGATGTGGTCAGAAAGGCTTGATCGAATATGATATCAAAGGGCAAGCCATTATTTTTAAAGGTAGAAGTGCAGAATATCAATTTTGCATTACATACTGAATTATTGGTTTAATCTAAGTTCAGTGTCTGTGATTCATCCGGATAAAAACATCAGCAGAAAGTCACATATTGCTAAGAGTGCCGTGTGTTTGATATGTTCTGAAAGGTCTGTATTAGTACATTAATGTGAATTAATGACAAAAACAGCCGCACAACAACACAAACATATGAATCTCTTGCGAATACGCTGCAGAAATCTTTTTATTTGTGTCTTGTTAAATATCTAAACAGCCCTAAAACCAGACTGATTTACTTGAGAAGCAAAACAAGATGTGAAGAGGTTTCTGTTTAAAACAACCGTAATCATATTGCCGCAGGCTGAGACAAACAATTTGAATTCCAACCCTGCTGGAAATGATGTTTTTCTTATTTTAAGCATTAAAAACACAGAGTAAGGAGATGTTTCTCTCGTCAGTCAGTGAATCAAAGCGTCTCAGTTCAGATGAGCTTCACGAGTCGGATCTTTCTGAGGGATTCTGACGGACTGAACGAATCCGAAACGGTTCAGAGTTCCTGCCGAGACTCTCTTTTACTCTCCATCAGATTCTCATCAGTGCAGCCGCGATTCAAATCAAGAATTACATCCATGAGATTATAACAAGAATCTAAATGAGAGCCATTTACTTGAAAATAGAGCTTTGAGTCAGATTCTGAAATGGAAAATTCAATATTCTCTCATGAATAATACACTGCGCGGGCATTTGAGTGTGTGTGTGTGTGAGAGAGAGTGTGTGTGTGTGTGTGTGTGTGTGTGTGAGTGAGAGAGAGAGAGAGAGTGTGTGTGTGTGTCTCACCAGAGTTGTAAAGATGTAATGATAGTATTCCGTCACCATTCCCATTGAAAGAGCCTGCGGAAAAATAAAATAACACAAGACATGGAACATATTTCACAAAAAAAAAATAAAAATCAGTGCAATAACTAATTATTGAAATTACCATAAATTCAATAAAGTGCAACCAATATTACACATATTTACACAACACATTTAAAGCAGTATTTCAGGCAGTAAATAAATATTTTAAGTAAATATTATCTCAAAAATAAAGTTAAATACAATATTTCACCAAAGAAAACCAATATTCCACTAAATATAACCTGTTTTACTTTTGAGTTTTTTTGTAATTCCCCTTATTCCCAATAATGGTTCTTTTTAGATTCTCATAACTGCAATATGATTAATTAGTTACTATATATTTACCATAAGTGCAGTACTACAATTACTATGATCTCTAAATAATTTATAATTTAATGCATCTTTATTTTCTCACATTCAAGTGGAAAATGTGCTTAATTGTCATGCAAATCTTAATGATTATAAAATAGGTTTTATTTACTTTGTATATATATATTTTATAATTAAATTAACATGTTTTCTGACTGATTTTGTGAGATTCACCCACACATAACGAGGCCAAACGAGTGCAGATGACGGGGTCCTAAGAAACATTTGTGTTTTTAATAAGTGAGCGACGCTTCATCAGCATCGCTGCATCTTTAATCAGAGATCTTTAAGTCCTGCAGCCAAAACGCCTCGTTTAATTACATTCCCATTTTGGTTTGAGGCCTTTGTAATAACGTCACACTAATAGAATTTCTAACACTGAGATTTAAGATGTGAAATATGATTGGAGGAGAAGAACAATCATCGTTCACACTGGAGACGTGAATTAAGCGACTCCGAAAATGAGACGTTTCTGAGGTTACACATCAAACATCATCAAACGAGATCTCATTAGGGGAGCAGCACAATTACAGGAGATCAAATGGAGTTCATCAGAAGTCCAACTCTTGAAAAGATGCTTATTTAAGAAAATATCATTTCTCTAAGAAGTTTGTAAGAACTGCAATTCTTGAAAAATTCTTAAGATGTTCTCAAAAATGTTCTTAAGTACATCGCATATTTATTTCGTAAGAAGAAATTTTAAGATTTCTCTAAGATGTTCATAAGAAGAGCAAATCTTGAAAAATTAAGATGCTCTCAAAACTGTTCTTAAGTACATCTTTTTTTTCCTTAAGAAATTAAGGTTTACTTTTTAAGAAAATCAAAGACGTCTCTAAGTTTGCAAGAAGTGCAATTCTTGAACAATTCTCAAGTACATCATGTTTATTTCTTAAGAAAATTTAAGATTTCTTCAAAAAAGTTATGTGTAATTCTTGATAAATTCTTAAGATGTTCTCAAAAATGTTCTTAAGTACATCGCATATTTATTTCGTAAGAAGAAAATTCAAGATTTCTCTAAGATGTTCATAAGAAGAGCAAATCCTGAAAAATTAAGATGCTCTCTAAACTCTTCATTTTTATTCCTTAAGAAATTTTAAGTTTTACTTAAGAAATCAAAGACTTCTCTAAGTTCACAAGTGCAATTCTTGAAAAAAGGTTTCTCAAAAATATTCTTAAGTACAGGCTTGTGGATTCCCTAGTTGTTTTTATACATAATTGTTTACTTTTATTAGGTTGTGGATTTAAATGTATATTAAGGCATTCTCAAAGACTACTTTTTGTCAAGGTTTATATTTTTTGTTGATTTTAAATGTTGATTTGAAGTGTAGGTTTTTGCATTATTATTACTACATTCAAACCTGAACACAGAAAGCATTTTGTTACACAAAACATT
>NW_015629036.1:22271-26345 GCF_001515625.1 Sinocyclocheilus rhinocerous
AAATAGAGACTAGGCCATTAAAATAATTTTTTTTAAGGCAGAATAGCACCTCCTGGTGAGAGCAAAAAAAGAAAAACCTGTAATTTCATGGTGTAACCACTAGATTCCTGTATAGGACTCTATAGAGAGGCTTGTGAATTCCCTAGTTGTTTTTATACATAATTGTTTACTTTTATTAGGTTGTGGATTTAAATGTATATTAAGGCATTCTCAAAGACTACTTTTTGTCAAGGTTTATATTTTTTTGTTGTTTTAAATGTTGATTTGAAGTGTAGGTTTTTGCATTATTATTACTACATTCAAACCTGAACACAGAAAGCATTTTGCTACACAAAACATTAAAATTCTATAAAAATGTAACCAAAATAAAAAGGAATGCTTTATCAGAGCTTAATCCTTCTGGGTCGGATCTGATTTTAACCTCTTATTTCAGTCTTCTGACTCATTTTGGCTATATGGTTATAGCCATACCAATTCATTTGAGTATGTATAATTCTGTATGTCTGTGTCTGTGTGTGTGTGTGTGTGTGTGTGTGTGAGTGGATGTATCTGTTTTACACTCTTGATGTTTTAGTGTAACCCCTTCCTTGCTGTCCACTTTTTTACTGCATTGTAGTTTCAATGCATTTGTAATTATTGATTTTATTTTACATAGTTGCAGTGTTACAGTCACACCAGTTCATAGGTGTGTGTGTGTGTGTGTGTGTGTACAAATGTGTGTCCGCACGTGTGTGTGTGTGTGTGTGTGTGTTGACTTTGCACTCTAGATGTTTTAGAGTTTCACCCCTTCATTGCTGTACAATTTTTTTCTGCATTGTGGGGGATTTGTAGATTGTACACACAAAACTTTTCTGTATTTTCCCATTTCCCATTCATTTTCTATGGTCTGTCATTTTTGACAATTTTTTTACAACCACTTAGCTTTTTCGAATCATGCCCTCAATTTTTTTTTGTGTTCACATACCAAGTGCCATAAAAGTCACCATTTTTAAAAATTCAAAATGTAAAATTCTCCGGTCAGAAGTGACCAAAGACCGGACATGTTTTGGAAATACAAAATGTTCTTAACTTTAAAGTTATAAATAAGAAGTAATTTATTCTTAAGAATTTGTCTTTTTTTAGAGAAGCAAAGGTCTGTCTCAGCACAGATATTAAAGAGGGCTCGTGTGAGTTTTCAAAGGCTGTGTTTCCGAGCAGAGCTCTCACCTGTTTGAGGATCCAGGCGGCTATCTCGTGACTGCAGTCGAAGATGACGTGGAACTCCTTAGCTTTCTTCATCTCTTTGAGCAGAGGTTTGGCGTCCTTGGTGTCTGCGGCGAGCTGTCGGATCTTCAGGCGGATGTTGTATCTGGATGGAGCTTTAATGAGCTCCTGCAGGCGGATGAGGCCTGTGGGACACAACAGAGCACTACAGCAGATCCGAATCTGACAGCACATCCCACAAACACACAGTGCAGCGCTCTACAACCTAGGGACTCACACACGACTTCAGCACTTCGAAGAAAGAAATACAGAGTTCTGGCATGAAACTCTAGATGGTGCAGTCCGATAGGTCTAGCTCAATCTGACCTGGTGACATCATTGTCACATGGCAGCTGATTGGTTCTCTCCTGTATCAGTAGCCAATGAGCTTACTGCTTAATATTCAAATACCTGGCTTTTGTTTGCTGTAGCAGTTTTGCAGCGCACTTCAGAAACCCTCCACCTTCCCCAGCTCCACCTGTATAGATCTGCTACGGGGTGATTCATGTATGCTATATGGGAGTTATTCGTATGTGTTATATGTGCAGCAGCAGTATTTCTTACATGCTCACAGCAGCATCTTGTGGATGTATTGGCAGTAGTAAGTCTCGGTACTTGCTCTGCCGGAGCAACAGCGTAGCAGATCTTTTCCGCCAAGACCAAATACATTAACATTGTCATGTACATTACCATGCCAACCCCTCAGAGAGTTGTCATGACAGAAATGCATGTTTGTTTAAGAGACCAGATGATGGAAAACAGATCTGAATCCGAAAAGTTGGACATCTGCAACTCCTCAACATAAAACTGCTCACAAACTGACTTGACGAGACGCAAGCTTTGAGAGCTGTGAATGAGACGATGCGTTCAGACGTGTGTGTGTGTGTGTGTGTGTGTGTTTGTGTGTAAGAAACGAGACAGACGTCTTGTCAGACGTAGGTGTTTTGTGATGGTTCTTCTAGACGAAGCTGTGTGGGTGAATCGCACCAAAACATCTCCATCTCCAACCCTGATCCCGGACGAGCCCCCTTTAATCAGAGAATTACAGCTCACATCTCACTCTCAATGTACAGAACAGGATATTTTGCATAAAGCCTTGTTTTTTATTATTTTAATGTTTTTGTAATTATTTAAATTATTTTCATGATAGTTCAGCACATTTAAACAACCAAATCTCATTGTTGTAATAATTTCTGTAATTATATTCATATAATTATTTATAAAATATATAACTATTGAATATTTATATAATTTAATAAAAAAAAATTGCTAATATTTATTATATAATATTTATTTAATATTGTTACGAGCACCTGCTCTCTCTCTCTCAAAGAGCAAGCGAGCAGGGGCTCTTAACATATAATTATTGACTATTTATAGAATTGAATTAATATTAATGAATATAAAAAAGTACAATTTAAATAATATGTCATTATTTCTCACATGCCTGCAATGAGAATTTGGGTGGAAAATGTACTTAGTTGTCATAAAATTATAATATATAATTACTGACTATTTATAGAATTAATACTAATAAATATCAGTAAAATATTTTATGTAAGATTTCTGTATTATATAATTATTGAATATTTATATAATTAAATGAATATTATTTTTGCAAACATTTATTATATAATGCTTATAATACATAATTAGTGGCTACTTATACGATTAAATTTGTGTTAACAAATTAATAAAATATTTCTGAGATGGTGTTTAAAGTGTTTATCGCTGCATACTGCGTACGGTTTGGCGTGCTATTATTAAAGCGCAGTATGCAGCCCGCAGTGTGTGCGCTAGTGTTGATCTGTGTCTGTGATTGGCTGATGCTCACCGGTGCTGTCGTCATACACCACCGTCACCGTCCTCCACCTGAAGAAGTGCACGAGGTCCAGTATGGCCCGGCTGAGCGAGCAGAAGTCCGGATACAGACTGACGTAATACGAGTCTCTGTTATCAGACACCTGGTGCTTCCAGCGCGTCTGGATGTGAGGCACGCCCAGAGCGTTCGAGATCGACTGCACCGCATTGGCTGAGGAGCTGTGGGAGGGGCCGAAGATCGCGGCCACGCCCAGCGAGAGCTGCTCGCAGGCTGTGATTGGACGGCAAAACAACACGGGACCAATCAATCAAACATAAATAGTAATAATCAACATTCTTGATCCTTTACAAACATTTCCATTATTGGTTTTTATTCACAAATATTTGCATTCTTGACATTTATTTACAAGTATTGTTGTTCTTGATTACTATTTACAAATATTTACATTCTTAGTAATCAAGAACAAAAATATTTGTAAATAAAAACTAAGAATGTAAATATTTGTAAATAAAAACTAAGAATGTAAATATTTGTAAATAACCAAAATATGTAAATTTGTAAAAAAAAAAAAAAAAAGAAAATATTTGTAAATAAGTCAAGAATGCAAATGTTTGTAATCAAAAATCAAGAATCAAAAAATAGTTTAAATAAAAACCTGTATATATTTTTTAAATTAAAACAAATGTAACTGTTTGTAAATAAAAACCAAAAATGTAAATAATTTTAAATAAAAACTAAAATTATACTGTAAATATTTGTAAATAGTAATCAAGAACAAAAATATTTGTAAATAAAAACTATTTACAAATATTTACTGTATAATAGTAGTTTTTATTTAAAATTATTTACATTTTTGGTTTTTATTTACAAAGTTACATTTGTTTTAATTTTAAAAAATATTTACAGGTTTTTATTTAAACAATTTTTTGATTCTTGATTTTTGATTACAAACATTTGCATTCTTGACTTATTTACAAATATTTTCTTTTTTTTTTTTTTTTACAAATTTA
>NW_015629036.1:26565-31263 GCF_001515625.1 Sinocyclocheilus rhinocerous
TTTACAAATATTTACATTTGTTTTATTTAAAAATATTTATATTTTTGTTTTTATTGACAAATATTTACGTATTTTGGTTATTTAGAAATGTTTACATTTTTGGTTTTTATTTATAAATATTTAAATTTTCGGTTTTTAATAAAAAAAAAACCTTTTTGTTTTTTATTACGAATATATATTCTTGATTTGTTTACAAATATTTACATATTTGTTTTTATTTGCAAATATGTACATTCATGGTTTTTATTTACATTTTCGTTCCTTTAAATCTGAGTCTGTTTCTCACACAAAGCAATCATACAGTTTGACTTAAGAATAAATTTTTTTGTACGTTTTGTAGCTCGACAGAATCATCATGTTGTGTTTGGCTTTGGATCAACATGACATAATTTATTCCAGCATACTGTCTGAATGATAACTTTAGGCACGTTTCTCCCTTCCTTTCATGTGATTTCTGCTAAAAACAGCTTTTCCACAGCAGTCGAGGTCACTAATGCACATACTGAAGTCATGTGCGTCTGTGTTCTGTGTTTAAAAAGCATGTTCTCTGACAGCAGAAGCCCCTCACATGCTATTTCTCCAAATTGAGCCCAATTTCTCTTTCCATTCCAGCGTAACCGTCGCGTCTGAAAGCAGCCTGAGAAAAAAGGGTCATTAAAATTACAAATGAGGCCGAAGCTGAAGCTTTGGGCTTGAAATGACAAAGCGCAGAAAAATAGGGCAGCGTGGGAAAGAAAAAAGAGGCGATTTTGAGGAAAGTACAGGAATGTTTAAACGCAGTTGAGTTGAGAAGAAAACACTTGTGTGTTTGCAGTCTGTTCACTCACCTATATTTACATTCTTAGGTTTTATTTACAAATAGTTACTTTTTTTATTTACAATAAAACAAATTTCAATTCACAAATGTTTAAATTGTTGATTTGTATTTGCAAATATTTACATTTTTGGTTGTTATTGATAAGTATTTACATTTTGGGTTTTATTTACAACTATTTACATTCTTCATTTGTATTTACAAATATTTACATTTATTATTATTTACAAATATTTGCGTTCTTCATTTATATTTTGAAATGTACATTAATATTTATTTGCAAATATTTACATTCTTCCTTTGTATTTACACATATTTAAATGTTTTTTTATTTAAAAATATTTACATTTATTATTATTATTATTTACAAATATTTACATTCTTCATTTATATTTAGAAATATTTACATTATTCGTTTGTATTTAGAAAGATTTATATTTAGTTTTATTTACAAATATTTACATTTTTGTTTTCATTCACAAATACTTACAGTCTTGATATTGATTCACAAATATTTACATTTTTGGGTTTTATTTACAAATATTTGGGGTATAATTTATAAATATTTGCCGCCTTGGTTTGTGTTTACAAATATTTACATTCTTAAGTAGTGGTTACATGGAAAACATAAAACCATGAAGGTTTAAACGCGTTGGAGGTCAAACGCTGGTGTGTTTTGCAGCTCTCTCACCTTTCCTGGAGGCCTCGAAGCTGTCGAACACGTTGATTCTCTGGATGTCGTAGGTGAGCGTGGTGTTGGGCAGAAGTGTTCTGTTCCTGTTGATGGTGTTTAGAGCGAATTTAAAGGCCAGCTCCTCTGGTCCGGATGGGCCGCTCTCTATCGACTCAAAAATCCCACCTGCACACAGACAGGATTCAGTTTCATCTTCATGCTCACACACACACTCTCACACACACTCTAAACTTACACAAACATGCTTTAAACATACTCAACACACTCTAAACATACTCAAACATACACAAACACGCTCTAAACTTACACAAACATGCTCCAAAAATATGCAAACACGCTCTAAACATTCTCAGATATACACAAACACTCCACACACACACACACACACACTCACACTCTCTCACTCACACAGTCACACTCTCTCACTCACTCACTCACAAACACACACACACTCACACACTCACACTCTCTCACTCACTCACTCACACACACACACACTCACACACACACACACACACTCACACTCTCTCACTCACACACTCACACTCTCTCACTCACTCACTCACACACACGCACACACACACACACTCACACACACACACACACACTCACACTCTCTCACTCACACACTCACACTCTCTCACTCACTCACTCACACACACGCACACACACACACACTCACACACACACACACACACTCACACTCTCTCACTCACACACTCACACTCTCTCACTCACTCACTCACACACACGCACACACACACACACTCACACACACACACACACACTCACACTCTCTCACTCACACACTCACACTCTCTCACTCACTCACTCACACACACGCACACACACACACACTCACACACACACACACACACTCACACTCTCTCACTCACACACTCACACTCTCTCACTCACTCACTCACACACACACACACACACACTCACACTCACACTCTCACACTCTCTCACTCACACACACACACCGACGTCAGACAGCAAACACAGCATCTAGATCCAAAACATCAAATTAACGAGCAAACTCCCAGTGCAACGCAGCTTCAGTCAAGCATCTGGAGCGGGATTCACTTTCACTGACACCGATATATTCTACAGCATCTCCACATCATCTCTGTCATTAGAGTTAACTAAAACTACAACTGAAACCATTAAAAAAACAATAAAGTAAACGTAAACTGAAAACATAGAAAACTTAAACTTTTTTTATTTCAGCTTTCAACATTTATCATTTTCATTTAGTTTAAGTTGATACTAAAATAACTAAAACTAAAATTGAAATGAAAATTTATAAAAAATATATAGAATTAAAAAAGTGACAATTACTAAAACTTTAACTAAATTTAAAATGGAAAATAGTAAAATAAAAACAATCAAAATATGAATTTTTTATAATAATTTTAATATAGTTTTATTTATTACTATGACTCCTGTCCAGTTCCATCCATTAGAATAACAAATAAATACATAGAATCAGTTGATATGTATTGTACTGACAATATAGTTTTATAGAATTATTTTACAAATGTTTATAGATCATTAAAAGTTCACAATTTTCCTGATGCCACCGGGGCTTGGGCCCGTCATCGTTGCTTGCAGCATATTTAGATTCTTGATTTTTATTTACAAAGATTTACATATTTCTTTGTTTTTATTTTTTTACAAATATTTACGTCATTGATTTTTTTTTACAAATGTTTACATTTGTATTAATATTTTGCTTTTTATTAAATATAAAAAAAAAATTCTTCACTTTGGATAAAAGCATCTGCTAAATGAATGCAAAATAACCCAATAAACATATGAAATAAACTGCATAAAACATCCCATTCTCAGTAATGCATGTCGCATCTGACCACATCTGACCGTGTGCGTGGATAATGGACTCAGATCATCCATGAGGGTGTGAATTATTGAGGAAATGAATTATGCAAGTGAGATATGGAGATTCGCCATCATGGGAATACCTGCTTTCTATCTCTTTATCGGCCTCCGTCTGGAGCTTCTGCATTAACTCACAAATTCATAATGAAAAGCACGAGGATGAGTGCGACACAAAACCTGTTTGTGCTCTGAGTGGATCATTATACGTTCCTGCTGAATTTGAGGTGTTAATGTGTGAATGTGAGACGGCAAACAGATCTGTGTGAATGTGCTAATGACACGTTACAGACACACACACTGCGATTAGAGTCGCTGAGAAAACACTTTAACATCTCAATTATTGCTCTTAGACACAAAAACAGTGAGTGAGTGTGTGTGTGTGTGTGTGTGTGTGCATGTGAGTGTGTGTGTGTGTGTGTGAGTGTCAGTAGGCGACTCACTCTCATTCTCTCATTAAGTTCTTTTCTCCCAGAGGACAATCCCATCTCTCAGATGATGCTCCATCATTGCTCACGAGACTAATTAGAAGATGATTCGTTTAAAAATCAACTTTGTCTCAGATGTTGCTTCTAAAATTCTTTAGGAGACACAAAAACAGACCCAAAAGACGCACTAGTCATCATGCGGTGAGAGAACAGAGCTGTGAAATGAGCTCAGATCATTGAGAAACGTTTGAGCTCATACTGAGAACTTTGATTTGATTCAGTTCTGAATGAATCAATGAATCAATGACTCGCTCATACAGAAAGCCATTTGTTGCCACGAATGTACTGGAGCAAACATACAGGAGATGCAGTGAGATCTCATGTATGATCGCTCACTGGTTTTCAGTGTCATCTGCAGTGTTTCTCTCTCGTTACATCTCTGTGTGACTGAAAGTGACACCAGCAGGAAAACAGATGGTGACCCGCTTCTGCTGTTCACACTGAAATACCTCTTAATCAAGCCACGGAGAACACACACACACACACACACACGCACACACACTCTCACTCACTCACACTCTCTCACACTCACACACACACACATGTGCGAACAGCAAAATCATTAAACTGTAGACCGGATTAGATTTACAAACATAGAATACACACGTAACAAACAAAAACCGAGGCTTACCTATGGCAGGTAAGCTAGTTTACTGAGCGCAAGGCTCCTATATTGCAAGAATCTAACCACCAGGTGCACAGGTGCACACACACACACACACAACACACACACCACACACACACACTCATATACCTGTGTGTGTGTGTCAATCTGAAAGACATTTAGAGTCACTAGAGTCACA
>NW_015629036.1:33467-36679 GCF_001515625.1 Sinocyclocheilus rhinocerous
CACACACACTCTCTCTCACACACACACACACACACACACACACACTCATATACCTGTGTGTGTGTGTCAATCTGAAAGACATTTAGAGTCACACTGCAGCTCAAAAACTATCTGAATTTCCTTAATTAAATCACAAAATATCAAATCAAGTGCCATTGATTGAAAATAAAGATGCACGAACACACTTTACAATCAGAACAAAAGCAAGTTTGAGCTGCTGGAACACTTTAAGACAGTCAGTTTTTAATGTTTCTAAAAGAAGTCTCTTTTGCTCACCAAAGCTGCATTTATTTAATAAAAAAACGCAATGAAATCAGTAAAAATTGTGAAATATTATTCGAATTTAAAATATCTGTTTTCTATGTGAATATCTGTTAAACTGTAATGTATTTCTGTGATGCGCAGCTGTATTTTCAGCATCATTACTCCAGTCTTCAGTGTCACATGATCTTCAGAAATCATTCTAATATGCTGATTTGCTGCTCAAGAAACATTTCTGATTATTATCAATGTTGAAAACAGTTGTGCTGCACAATATTTTTGTGGAAACCGTGGAGAAGAGACTTCTCCAAACTGTAGTTCTCAGGAGGATAAACTCACTGCAGAAACACTATCTACTGTACGGACATTTTCCAGCTGAATTTAGTCTCTCTCTCTCTCTATCTGTGTAATTATGATAAAGCTGTTATCCTACTTCAGTCGTTGTGCTGCTAAAAACAGCCTCGTCGTGCCGTGAGCTGGAGATTTTATCCTCCTGCAAAGGTAAAATGTCAAGTCTTTGCTCACGGGGAAGCGCTTTTATTCGGCACAAAGCAGCAGCTCTCAGATCAGTTTTACAGTCGCGTTTCATCTGCACTTACTCCTCAGATCAGCCGAACACTGACACGCAATCCAACTCCAGAAAGAGCCGAGAACAGCTTTCATCTCAAGACTGTCGGGGAGATGTTTGTGATGCTTTTATTTCAATCTCATGCATTTTTAACTCATTGGATATTGCTTGTTCCACAGCTAGCCGCATTTGAACAACATTCATACTTTTGAACTGAATAAATGTAACTGTTTTCACAATGAAGAGATTTATGCTAATTCTAAGCAATTTGAATAAATGCATTTTAAAAATATGATTATTTAAATGTATTCAAATAGATGCAAATAATAATAATAAACTATGCCACAATTGTTTGAGTGCTGAAATCTGACCTGTTTTAAGTATGACTGACAAATATGCACCACATTAAATTATTTTTATATGCAACTGAAATACATAAATCTTAACTTACTATTCTAATTATTGCTGTAAATATTTTTAATGTAAATAGTTTGTAAATATTGTTATAAATGTTATATATAAAAATTCCAATACATATATCTTAACATAATATTCTAATTATTGCTGTAAATATTTAGTGGATTTTTTTGTAAATATATTTAATGTAAATAATTAGTTTATAAATATTCTTAATTTTTTATTATATATACAATTCCAATACATAAATGTTAACTTAATGTTCCAATTATTGCTGTAAATATTTAGTGGATTTTTTTGTAAATATATTTAATGTAAATAATTGGATTGTAATTTTTTTATTAAGCCTATATGTGCAATTTAAAGACATAAATCTTAACTTAATATTCTGAAATTATTTAGTGATTTTTTTGTAAATATTTAATTTAAATAATTAGTCTGTAAATATATACAAATTATATACAATTCAAAAACATAAATTTAAAAAGCTGCAGTATGAAACTTTTTTTTTGGTTAAAAATGAAAAAAAAATCGGTTATTAAGCAAGAACATAAAATTGACGTCATACGTCTTTGCATGGTTACGTCACGAAAGAAGCGTGTGCTTAATAACTGACGCGGATGAACAGGTAAGATTTGTGTATTTTTTGTGATATTGTGTACTTTTTATGCTTTAAATAGGGCTGTCAAGTGATTACATTTTTTATCTAATTAATTACATACTGTTCTGATTAATTAATCAAATTAATCTCAAATTAATTAACACATCATGTGCAGATTAATTAAAGATCAAGCTATTATTAAAGATAATTTAAAGTCATTATTGTTTTAAATTAGAAAAGCCCTCAATAGACATTACAAAAAAAGTAGCTTTAGAAATAAATATTTTAATTCAACATACAAAAATACAAATAAATACTGAAATATGAAATGATTTTAGACACTCTAAATATAAAACTGAAAGCACCAGTAGGTGGCGGCAAATCACTGTCTTAATAAGTGAGTCATTCAGTCATTCACTCAATCGATTCGTTCAAACAAAGCATCTGCATCTTTATGAATGACTCACTGAATCATTGACTCACTCGTTTTGTTTAAAAACGTGGATTGATTCAGTAATGAATCACCGCTGTGTGTTGATCAGAGATGCACAACAGTTCTACCAGGGCGAAATTACACAAACACAGATGACATTGACAAGTTGTCTAAAATGTAACACAATATTAACTTATTGTCTGTTGTATAAAATCAATATCACATTTGCAATCATGCAGATATTCGGGAAAAATCAGCTCTCTTGCAGTGTCGTGTGATATTGCTGAACTATATGATACAAAAGCAAGACACATTGGGGTTCGAATCCAGTGTAGTTTGTAAATATTCTTCTGAATATTTATTATTTTATATGCAATTCAAATACATACATTTTAACTTAATATTCTAAATATTGCTGTAAATATTCAGTGGATGCTTGTAAATGTTAATAATTAGTTTGTAAATATTCTTTATTTTATATTTAAACATAAATCTTAACATAATATTCTAAATATTTAGCATTAATATTTTTGTTAATATGTAATGTAAATAATTAGTTTGTAAATGTTCTTCTAACTTTTTTATATGCCATTCAAACACATTCATCTTAATGTAATATTCTAAATATTACTGTAAATATTTAGCATAATATTTAGTACATATTTTATGTAAATAATTACTTTGTCAATATTCGTCTAAATATTTTTTGAGTGTAAAGCATAACTACGAATCGTACGGCTGCCATCATGACCCTCTCTGACCTGCTGTTGTATTTCTTTTTCAATCCAGATCTGTGTTGAGGATTTGTACAGCGCACACACACACACACACAGATACACACACAGACACACACACACAGATACACACACACAGATACACACACACACACACAGACACACACTCACATACACACACACAGACACACACACACA
>NW_015629036.1:36924-37598 GCF_001515625.1 Sinocyclocheilus rhinocerous
ACACACACACACACACACACACACGCTGATGAGGCAAGTCTCTGCAGATATCGATTGGTTCCTGACTGTCATTCTCAGCTTCAGTGTTGAACAGATGACGCTCACAAACACAGCAAACGTCTTCAGTCTGTCTGGCCTGATGGATGTTTGCTTCAGATGCACAAATTTATCCCATTCTCAGCTGTTGAGTTCTGCCTGTGCTCCATTATCAAAGTCAATTAAAAATATTACTATTGATCAAATGTTAGTTTTGATCAATGGTTAGAATTAAGAGAACTGATTACGGCTGACACGCGGCACATGCAGGAATAAT
This sequence comes from Sinocyclocheilus rhinocerous, assembly GCF_001515625.1. NCBI lineage: Eukaryota > Metazoa > Chordata > Actinopteri > Cypriniformes > Cyprinidae > Sinocyclocheilus > Sinocyclocheilus rhinocerous. The sequence goes on from NW_015629036.1 coordinate 37,238, forward strand.
TCAGCTCTCTTACATTTAACGAATGTGCTGGTGAATTAAATTAAATTAAAATAAAAAAAACAATACATAAATAATAATATATGACAAATGATAAATAATAGTACATAAAATAATGTAACAAAAAAATAAATAATAAAATTAAATTAAAAAAATCCATCAAATATTGCAATTTGCTTTAAACAATTTAGATCTTTAATGAACAATAAATAATTTAGCTTTTTAATGAATGTACTGTTGTGTGTGTGTGTGTGTGTGTGTGTGGGCGTGTCTGTGTGTGTGTGTGTGTGAGAGAGAGTGTGTGTGTGTGTGTGTTTTGATACAGAGACGCACATTTTGAAGAGTGAGGCTGCAATGGACTCCC
>NW_015629036.1:44013-48193 GCF_001515625.1 Sinocyclocheilus rhinocerous
TGTGTGTGTGTGTGAGTGTGTGAGAGAGAGTGTGTGTGGCTTCTGGAAACAGCGGATCAATCCATCTTCCTTCCGTCTCTGTCTCGTGTGTGACTCGCATGCTAATAGCTCATGGATTTCTGCTTTGTTCTTGCTTGTATTTTTAAATTGTGAAAGGTGCAATTTGCTGCCGGAGAAAATAGTCGTCTGACATGGAGCTTTAAGTGGCTTTGTTCCCGTTTAAGTGCATGCGGTTTATCAAACGTTTGGTCCTGAAATGCAATGAAACACATCTGTAAAACCACACGAGACGAGCGCTGAGAACCTGCAGTGTTGTACAAAAATGTATGCAATTAATGAATTAATTCTGTTTTCTTCATGTCATTTAAAGAGTCAGCATAATGCATTATTTGTTTTTACTTGCAATCGTATATAATAAAATTATTAAAGTTATTGAAAAAATAGGCCCAGGTGGTTTACTTTATTGCTTTGAGAATTAATAATGTTTAAATATTCAATAATATAATATAATATAATATAATATAATGCCGTCTGAGTAAACCTGTGAAAATTAATAACATTTTAATATTTATTTAAATAAATAATAAAGGGTTAATATCGTTAACTAAAACTATTTAAAACATTTATTTACTTGAAATGAAGCTGAAATAAAATATAAATGTTAGATTTTTAAAAAATGCAATTAGAAAAATTAGAAAGTTGAAGCACCAAGTGGAAATAAAAAATAAAACTGAAATAAATTACAAAATAATAAAAATGATAAAAATACATACTAAAAACTTAACTAAAATTAATTTGAAAACTTGACAGCTGAATGATCACAAACCCTCTTCAGAACACAATGCATATAATTAAATGCTCTTTTATTTTTAATTATTACATTTATTATGGATTTAAATCTTATATTTATTATTTAAATGCATATATTTTTTAATATTTTAATTTGTTTTTACATTTATTTAAATGCCTATTTCTCATTTATTATGTAATTCAGATGCAATTTTAATTTCTAATATTTTTATTTTAAAGTTATTGTATAAATTATTACTGTATTTTCCTTTTTGCATTAAACATTTTGAATCCACTTGCCACATGCTTTACAATTATTTTTAATTACATGTATTATTTCATTAAATGCTAATTTAATTTCAAATTATTTTACTTATTATATTTAATAAATCTTACACATATTATTTATTTAAATGCAAATGTAATTTCTAACTCTTATTATTACATTAATATTTTTTTAATGCAAATTAAATATTTTAATTCTAATCATTTTTTTAAAAGTAGATTACAGCATTTTTTTTCTTGCAGTAAATATTTAGAATGTGCAGTAAATATTAATACGTAACCAAAATTAATATGAAAACTTGACAGCTGAATGATCACAAACCCTCTTCAGATACGAACACAATGCATATAATTAAATGCTCTTTTATTTTTAATTATTACATTTATTATGGATTTAAATCTTATATTTATTATTTAAATGCAAATTTATTTTTTAATATTTTAATTTGTTTTTACATTTATTTAAATGCCTATTTCTCATTTATTATGTAATTCAGATGCAATTTTAATTTCTAATATTTTTATTTTAAAGTTATTGTATAAATTATTACTGTATTTTCCTTTTTGCATTAAACATTTTGAATCCACTTGCCACATGCTTTACAATTATTTTTAATTACATGTATTATTTCATTAAATGCTAATTTAATTTCAAATTATTTTACTTATTATATTTAATAAATCTTACACATATTATTTATTTAAATGCAAATGTAATTTCTAACTCTTATTATTACATTAATATTTTTTTAATGCAAATTAAATATTTTAATTCTAATCATTTTTTTAAAAGTAGATTACAGCATTTTTTTTCTTGCAGTAAATATTTAGAATGTGCAGTAAATATTAATGACATTTATTATTTACTTAAATGCCAATTTTAATGTCTAATTATTTTTTACTTTTTTAATTTTTGATTTAAAGCTTACATTTATTATTTATTTAAAAGTATATTCAATCTTTAATTACATATAATTATTATATGTAATAATACAGATTTGTATTTGTATTATAAAAATGCAGATTTAATTTCAAATTTTCCTTCTTCCAATAAACATTTAGAATCTACATGCCATGTGCATGCAAAAATAAATAAATAAATACAAAATAAAATAAAATACAGTAATAATTTATACAGTAACAGTAATTATTTATACAAAAACTTAAAAATAAAAATATTAGCAACTAAATTTGCATTTATAATAAATAATGAGCAATTAAAATATTTAAATAAATGTAAAAACAAATAAATAAATACAAAATAAAATACAGACATATACAGTCATAACACAGTGTTTTGGTTTTTTTGACATGCACATTCCTGATAGATTCACAATGTTTAATGCAAGAATGAAAACAGTCTTAATCTAGTTTAAAATAATCAAGGCATGTTTTCCACATCGTTTTGCGCTAAATAAACAATGCATGAACAGTGTAATCATATTTTTTCATATGCACACTGTAAAGAGTGAAAAACGTGGAGTTTTTGCCATCAGAAACGATCTCTGTCTGTATATAACAAGCCTTTACTAGCCATGACGCTGATTTCTGCATTAAAATATACTTTTGTTCTTAAAACATTGGGATTGGAGAGCAGTTTTTCCTTTTGTGTCATTGGCTAGTTTCCATCCATGTTGCGAATTTAATAAAAAATAAATTTTTATAATTTAATAAAATATTTTTCTATTTCTATTTGTTTTTACTTATTACATTTAATATATCTTAAATAATACTTTTTTATTTATTTAAATGCAGATTTAATTCCTAGTTATTTTAAAGTCATTGTTGTACATTGTGTTGTTGTATTTAACGCTAATTTACTGTATAATTATTTTTTACTTATTACATTTATTATATATTTACATCTTACATTTATTATTTTTTTAAATGCACATTTATTTATTTGTATTTATTTTACATGCATATTTAATTTCTATTTATTATTATATTTCAATGCTAATTTATTCTAAAATTATTATTGTATAAATTATTACTGTATTATTGTAAAAAATGCTAATTTAATGTATTTTTTATTTATCATATTTATTATTTATTTTAAATAAATATAATTTGTATCTTTTTTTTTACATTTACTTAAATGCATTAAATTTCGAATTATTATTTATTATAATTAAATAAATATAATTTGTATCTTTTTTTTTACATTTACTTAAATGCATTAAATGTCGAATTATTATTTATTATAATTAAATGCTAATTTAATTTCTAATAATTTTGCTTTAAAGTTATTATTGTATAAATCGTTACTGTGTTATTGTATAAATTATCACTGTCTTCTTGCAATAAACATTTTGAATGTACAGGCCATGTGCGCGCCATAAAAAAGGTCATAACCAAAACACTGTGCATGACTTTGTATGTTCAAAAAATATATATGTCACAAAAGAAAGCACAACAAATCTGGATTCTGGACGCGACTGACACTAAATAAAGTGTCAGTGATCTCAAAATGGACAATATATCCGTCTGTGAGTAGCAGTTATGGTAATGTTGTGAAGTATTTGACTCTTTTGAGATCATAAATCCACCCTGACGTGTTTGACAACATCAGACTTGCTGATTATTGATCTTCACACAGAGGCCTGATAGCAGAGACTGTGATGTCACACACACACACACACACACACACTCTCTCACAATCACACACATGAATGAATCAATCGCGGTGACACTCAATATATAATCGATCAGCTCTCACCGAATCTGAGCACGTGCGGCATCCCGCTCGAACCGGCGACGAACATCAGCGCCGTCAGTCTGATCACGAGCCCCGGTAACCGGAGGAAAGCTCCGCTCCTCATCATCATCCTCATCATCATCATCTCCGGCTTCACAAACACGGCTGACGCGTCCGTACGCGTGACACCATCACGGCATGACCGTCCGCGGTCCGCGCGCGGCTCTCCGGTTCACGGATCCGTGTGTGTGTGTGTGTGTGTGTGTGTGTGTGTGTGCGCGCGCGTGCTCTGACAGGCGGTGTACCATGGTAATCCCATGCTATGTTTGCTATGTTTTTTCAGCACCATGGACAGAGACACGCCGCTCTGTTTTTCATCTTCCTCTTTATTTATTGATTTTATTGATC
>NW_015629036.1:49615-55761 GCF_001515625.1 Sinocyclocheilus rhinocerous
TGTGCGCGTGGAGACGGTACTGCACTGCCGCACCGAGTCTAACGGGCATCTCACGGAGACTGTGAGTCTGCGCGCGCGCGGGCGGGGGCGCGTCACGCACCTGATCGAACGCGTCAGTCTGACCGAGAGCATCGCTGCGCTGAACTCAAGTGCCCACAAGTAGTCATAGGGCTGTTCGTTACCATGGTATTACCGTGCTCTGACAGGCGGTGTACCATGGTAATCCCATGCTATGTTTTGAGCTGTGATTCAGCACCATGGACAGAGACACGCCGCTCTGTTTTTCATCTTCCTCTTTATTTATTGATCATCACATGACCTCAGCAATCTATTTTTCATGTGATGTCACTGGAATGACGTCATGAACTCGTACAGGTTCAGCCCTTCTGGAAAAACAAAACAAAACAGGAGTGAAGAGCTTTTGCGTGAGATACCATCCTTTATATTGGTTAATTATATTTTTATTTATTATATTTATTTAATTTAGTTTAACTTATAATTTAAAAAAATGGATGTAGAGACAAATTTCACTCAGAAATTGCTAATAAGTAATTACATAGAAATGGCACATTGTATTAAACATGTAATTTTGACGTAGATTTTATTTATTTTATTATTATTATTATTATTTAAATTATATATATTATATAAATAATAAAAAATAATAAGTATACAATAATGCATATTTTATAATTATTAATTATTATATAAATTTGTTATATAATAAAAATATATTTGGCATAAAGAAAATACATTTTTGGAAACATTAGTATCTCATTGTCATTACTGTAATCCCCCAAAAAAGATGAAATACAATTGTAAGTGTACTACATGGAAGTATGTGTTGTTTAATTCATGAATCTGCATTGATTTTGCAGTATGCTTTAATGAGATTTGTAATGAGCTATTAAATATACTTCACTGACATGAAAAATCTAAAACATTAAAATAGTGTTCATTTGCTGTCACAAAGCAAATATCGGTCTTCTCTTTTGCTTATTGTGCTCATAAATGCATGTGAAAATTAACCTATAGTTTCTGTTTTGTCAATTTTTCAGCCATGAGTGCCTTTCGGTTAGGGATGCACCGATACTTTTTCCAGTACTCGCCCGATACCGATACTTGTATTTTTGGTACTTGCCGATACCGAGTACCGATATTTTCATTGCATTTGTAAATTTTTTAAATATTGGGTACAGAAACCAAAAGAGTATGTATAATGTTAGTTGGTTAACTTCATTTATCAAATAGATACAGTCAAACCAAAATTTATTCAGACACCTTCAACATTTCTCACATTATCACAGTTTATTCGCTATAGTTTAGAAAATGGTAATAAAATATGACAAGAACTCAGAGTTAAACTGTGTCAGAACAAATTCAGCTTGATAATGTTAGATAACTTTGATAGAAAGGTATGTAATAGATTACAATCAACCAAAAATTATTCAGACAGCTGTTAGTATGACAGTATTTACACAACTATCAATACTTAGTCGGGCAACCCTTAGCTAGTGAATGCCCCTATAAATGGTCTTATTTTTACGATTTAGTTTTAATCCAAATGATGCGCGTGCTAAGTGAGCGAACATCAATAAAGATCACACAACAGAAGTGCGCGCTCTCTCCCTCCCTACCATTAAGTAACTTGTGCATTGCTTACCAGCTGGCGCCAATCAGCTATACAGGTGTTAATACTGAATGTTTTATATTCATTGCATACATATACTTTGTAGGCATCCTTAATCTCTAATAACTCCATTCTGCTGTCTGTTGTCAGTGTTTCTTTGTCTGTTTAACGAGTACGAGTACGAGTACAGGAGCTCAGTATCGGGCCCAATACCGATACCGGTATCCCTATCCACATCTAACACATCCCTAGTTTCGGTTGATGTTGAAGCAATGAAAAGGCATCATTTTCTTTAAGGAAAATGTATTTTCCTGATTTTCTCTTTGGATTTTGAAGTGAAACATGACCTAGACATTCCCACATGAGATTCAGCGGTTCACTAGACTAAATCCTGCGGCAGCTTGATGAGGACGTGTTCGGTGTTTTACTCTCAGTGCTGAAGACCGAGAGACTGAAAGAGGGCTTTGATTCACTGAGAGATCAACAGAGCGCTTGTGAGACACACACACATACACACACACTCACACACACACACACACACACACACACACACACACTCACACTCACACACACACACACACTCACACACACACACACACACACACACTCTCACTCACACTCACACACACACACACACTCACACACACACACTCACACACTCACACAGATCTACAGGAGGTCCCTGAGGGATTGATAGTGTGAAGATGCAGATGATGAAGTTTGTCACTCACATAACTGCACACACACACACACACACACACACACACACACGAATGCTGCTGTAAACAGAGAAATTGACTGTCTGAGACGCACACCATCTGTTGCATTAGCATAATTATGGAAATAGGCAGAGAGGATGTTATGGACCGACGGAAAGGAATAACATCTACACACACACACACACACACACACAATCTACACCTCCATATATGTATTAAACATCAGTAGGAGGATTTTACAGTGACTCTTTCTGCAGGTCACATCATTACACCAGTAGGTGGCAACAAATGACCAATGTGACAAACCTTTCTGAGTGACTCACTGAATCATTCATTCGACCGATTCATTCAGCTACACTGATTCATTTTGGATCCATACAGGTGACAGTCTTTATGGATGAGTCATTGAATCATTAATTCAGCTGATTATTTCAGCTACACTGATTCATTTAAGAACCATTCAAAGGACTGTCTTTATGAATGAGTCATTGAATTATTCATTTAACCGTTTTGTTCACAAACACAGATTCAATCTGTCACTTGTACTGGTTTCTAATGTCTCTATCCGAGCAAAATGTTTTTCTTTTATAGCTCAGGCATCTTTAATTTAAGCATCAGCTTTGTCTTAGATGATATATTACTTCAGAAGAAATTAAAATAGGCACAAGTGAGTCAATAGTTGTACCAGTATAGAGCTAATAATTAATGCAGATTATTTGCATGCAGTAAACTTTAATGAGAAATGTTTGAGTTCATATTGACTTTTTGTCTTTAAAAGGAGACTTCAGCAATGGTCTCCATTTGATTCATTTGCAATTATGCTATTAAAGAGATCTGTTGTGTGATTTTCAGGATTTTACTCGACTTCTTCACTGTTTCTCAGGGTGATCACAGTGATACGGATGCCGTGGTAACAGGACACTAATGCGGTGCGCGCGAGAGAATGACACACAAACACCATTCTCAGCGCGTCTGTCCTTTATATAATCATGCATTGCCTTCTCCATGAAGAATATATATGATGCTGGCTTAGAATTTAGCCAAACCGTTGCTGCATGCTTTCAATCATCAGGAGTGTGACTATGATGTGTTCAAATGTTGCCTATATAGGCAGCTCACTAGGTTTTGGCACAGATCTAGTATCAGACACCCGAGTGCACCAGCAGATGTGAATATCTCATGTGTGGACATCTAAGACTTCTGTTCTCTGGAGGAAATGATTCGTTTAACACCACAAAAACAGCCACGCCGCTCCGATCACACACCTGCGCCACCAAGAGAAAACAGACAGGTTTCAGCTCCTTCCCTTTGAGTCAATGGCCATAATTCATCACTCTAGTTCTGCTTTTAGCAGCAAACGACTCGGATCTGATTGAATTAAATATGCTTCACAACAAGGTTCTCTAGCAGTGGTCATGAAGCGTTCAGTATATTGTACAGATGAGAGAGAGCAAAAAAACACCAAGAAAGCTAACATCAAAGTAGAAAATCACAGATCTGTTTAAAATCTTGATCGTTTAAACTCATAATTGTGGGGAAAAAGTTAGAATTGTGAGAATTGCAAGTGCAACATTAGAACAGAAGTTGTAATGGTTTTCGATAAAAATACTGTTACAAATATTCTAAACTATCAACTGTATTACAATATTACCAAATGGTTTCCAGTAGCAGTGTTGCCAAGTTCACAGTTATACTGCGGAGCTGGGCTACTTGTAAACTGTTGCAGTACAGGTTTGCAGTTTAAAGATTTGATTGCATGCTAATTGAAATAAAGCAATAAGCGAAGCGGAGTGCCTAAAACCCCCTTAGCTGTTATAAATTCACTGTAAACCACGGCTTCACGGGGCTTATTGCTTTTATAAAACGGTTATTCCATATACGTAGTAAGGTTTCACAAAATAAAACGGAGCAAATAAAGTGTAATGATATTAATAAAAACAGTATTCTTCCATCAAACAATGTAGCTCCTCAGAAAAGGTTGTGGTTGCTACAAAGTGGTTGCCGAGCAACACACAAACGTAAACAAAGGTGTGTGTTACTTTGTAGAGTCATTTACAACAGCTTCAAACGCGGCTCAGCCAATCAGAATCAAGCACCGGAACTATCTGCTTTATAATATTTTACATTCTACAGATGATAAAACTCTGCCAAGAGCTCATTTAATGAAAGCACTGTTTATGATTACTACTAGTGATGTTCTAGCTAGAATTGTGTGTAACACATAACAGTGATTGTAAAATGTGTGTTTTAGGTATATGTTGAGTTTTGATATTGGGTGGTTTTTGATTGACCTTTGGGCTGGTTTTTTGCATTTGCGTGTTTCCAGGCATATTCCATTAGGATTCAGTGGTTTTAATATGAATAATAATAGAAGGCAACAAATTACCAGTAGTGACCCACAAGGGACCATTACTATTCCTTTTATAACTATTGAAACCATTACTAATTCTATTGGTTGTTTTTCAGCAGGCTTCTAAAAGCACTGTCTCCAACAAGAATGTTTTTCTTTCATAGCTCTTCATTTCTGTATTTTTCTCATCGACTTTCATAACCACTGCTTTTGATGGAAATGTAATTTAATCAGGTCAGTGGTCATGAAATTTGGATATTGTACAGATGGGAAAACATAAACAATCACAGATCTCTTTAATATCTCTTTTCTTTCTCCCGTGGCAACGGGAACAAACAGTTCAATAAATTTGATTTAGTTTAATAAACAGTTCTTCGGCGAACGTAGTTCATTAGCTTCAGGGTTGCCAAGCAACGCAGCAACTAAACTGAACTCGCAGCCTAGCGCAGACGAGCTACAGGACCTCGGTGAGCACACCCTAGCGATTTATTCAGTCAGATCTGCAGCTGAGATCTGCATTAAGTTGTGTGAGCTCTGAAAGTGATCTGGGAAATTAGTTCTGTAATTAGATTCGCATTTATGTTTATTGATTTGACAGATGCTTCATTCACAGGCAAACACGCCGCCAGAGCAACAAACTGGACATGTGTGCTCGATTTTAGAAAGCAACCTTGCTATAGTGACCATTTCACACATTTAATGTAATCCCAGATAGCACGGGTACGTCTGCAAGAGGTCTGTTAAAGATCGCGAAAGCATCTGCTGTGTACAAACATCTGACAGACGTCAGTTTTACATGCATTCTAAATCATAAAGACATCTTCTAAACGTCTATTTGACATCTGATAGGAAACGTCCTATAGACGTATTGCAGATGAGCAAACGCTCTAAAAAATACGTCTTGCAGATGTAGTGCAGACGTCAGGTAGACGTCTCCACGATGTACGCGTGCTATCAGGGATGTTAGAGCTTTTCATTTGTATTTGTATATAGTTTTTATATCGTAATGTTTTATTTATTTATATTTTATATTATTATTTATATTTTATGTTAATATTTCATATTATTGTATTATTTATATCTTATTTTTATATGATTTATTTATATTTTATTTATTTGTATTTTTGTTATTTTCTTGCAATTTTGTTGACCGTCTGATGCAGTAAAAGAAAGACTACAAACATGATTTTCTGGTCAATTTAACACAGTTCCACCTTCACAAGGAGCACATTTCCCATTTCTCGGAGCTACGGACAGCTCAAGGACACGCGTGTGTGTGCCTAACTGGATGGTGAAATTATGATGAAACGACGGGTTTGCTGGAACCACAAGCAGTTCTGTCTTAGCCAGGTTGAGTTGAAGGTGATGGTCCTTCATCCAGTAAGAAATGTCTGCTAGACAAGCTGAGATGCGAGCAGCTATCGTCGGATCATCAGGATGGAATGAA
>NW_015629036.1:56055-75651 GCF_001515625.1 Sinocyclocheilus rhinocerous
GTGTGTGTGTGTGCGTGTGTGTGTGTGTGTGTGTGTGTGTGTGAGTGAGTGTGCGTGTGTGTGTGTTATGAGGAGTGTGTATGAATGCAGAGTGTGAGATAATAACTGAGGAAGAGGAGCTCAGAACACAGCAGGAGGAAGAAACACCTGCTTAACACAGATACATGAACCAAATGTCATAATTACAATATTTTACACAAAACTGAATTAAAAATTCTAAAAAAAATCATTTTATTGGACGTACAAATGAAACATGCATCATAATGCATTTATGTATCTCGAATTTACATTTAGTCATTTAGCAGATGCTTTTATCCAAAGCGACTTACATGGTTAAGGACTCAGCTGCTGGGATTGATTTGGGCAGGTCATTCCACCAGGAGGGAACAGTTAATGAAAAAGTCTGTGAAAGTGATTTTGTGCTTCTTTGGGATGAAAGGTGGTTACCTGTGTCAAAAGCAGCGGACAGATCCAGGAAGATAAGTATAGAAGAGTTGGAATCCGCTCTTGCCAGTCTTAGGGCTTCAACAACTGAAAGCAAGGCAGTCTCGTTGAATGTCCACTTCTGAAACCAGACTGGTTGCTGTCAAGCAGGTTGTTCATTTATATTACAATTCTCAAAATATAGAGAAAATATTACTTAGGTTTTTTTTTATTTTTAATTTAAATATATTTTCTGTTTTCAATTTAATTTAAAGTTTTGTAATTTAGTTGTTTTTCTCGCAATTCTGACTTTATATTTCACATTTTTATATATATTTATATATATAAAATTTATATCAATTCTCAAAATATATAGAAAAAATTATGAGCTACTGAGGTTTTTTATTATTTATTATTTTTTATATTTTCTGTTTTCAATTTAATTTTAAATTTTTGTTGTTTTTATTAGTTTTGAATTTTTTTTAAACATAGTTTAATTTTAGTCATTTTCGGTCAAGTTAATCTGAATGTTGAAATGTTGAAGTAAATTAAGTTTAATAATTTTAAGTTTTATTTTTAAACATATAGTTTAATTTTAGTCATTTTCGGTCAAGTTAATCTGAATGTTGAAATGTTGAAGTAAATTAAGTTTAATAATTTTAAGTTTTATTTTTTTTAAATTTCATTTAAAGATTACTTCAAGTAACAAAGACTTTTCTATGGTTTTGGTTTTAGTTAATAATAACCCTGATGTGCACTAAGTATGTATCTGATGGTAATTTAATTTAGCTTGTTTTACATTCATTTTGTGTGTTTGGAAGTCAGCAGCTGATTATAGCAGAAGTGTTTTAGTTGCTGGTAGTGAATGTGTGAGTCTGGTGTATTTGAGAGAAGGATGCTGATGGCACAGGCTCTAATTATTTGGCCCTTGAAGAGCGTGACTCCATTTCATTGGCAGCGTTGGCCCTGTGCTGTCATTCATTAGTGTTAAAATGTGCCTGTGCCCACAGCGGAGCTGACATATCTCTCTCTCTCACACACACACTCACACACACTCACACACACTCGCTCAGCCCTTGACTCCAGGACAGAGATGACAAGCAGACCTACAGTCATTCATCATCCTGCGCTCCATTCGTTTATCTGTATCTCTCTCTCTGTAAAGCTGCTGATTTTGAATATTCCGCTCTATATGTGCTATTTTTCTCCACACACACACACACATGCATGATCACACAGACAGTGCAAATTAAAAGACACGCAAAACTGATGCATACTGCATGGAAATCTCATCTGCAGAGGAAGCGCTGTGACCTACTGACCTCTAACCAAAGGTCAGATGACTCTCTGAATGCAATATTAGTCCGCTGCTTACGGCATATTCTCAAGTACACGCTGTTCACTGCCTTCTTTTTTTGGAAGTAGTACGTGATGCAGTATACAACAATAAGCATTGCGTCCGGTTGTTATTCAAGAAATATGCCATTATTTTGCATTTTAATACCATTTTGTATAACACTGGGTCTCAGGAATCTGCATATGAACATTTTCACGAGCAAATTGAGATTCATTAATAACTTTTTTGTACAAATTTTAAATTTACAAAAAAAATTAGGAACTATGGAAAACCATTTGTGCCATGGATAAAAAAAGTTCACAATTCAGACAAATTTTCTCACAATTCAGACCGTTTTTCTTGCAATCGCAGAGTTTATATCTCACAATTTTAGTTTTTATCTTGTAATTGACTTTTTTCAGTTTTAAACTGGCTTTGGTTACTCCAGATTTACTAACATTAGAATGAGGTTGAGAACAAATTCATGTCTGTGCGTACATGTTGTGAATTAGATGGAAATGTACTGACGTTTTCCCATGAATAATCAAACAATTAGCCAATCAATCGATCAATTCTGAATTCAATTAAATGGAATTGCGGTTGAGAGATTGAGAGAAACCCTGAAAGTAGATCAACTCTCTCGCATATTAATGTTGTATTTTATCGAGTGACGCATTGATCTGTTTATTTTATCTATTGTAAAGAGCATCTCTCTCTCTGGCCATGACAGACAGAGACCGAGAGACAGTTTTTTGCAGGTGTTCCTTCACTCAACATCCATTTCACATCTTGACGAGCAATCAATCAAATCAGCTGTTACCACGGAAACCCAATCAGAGCAAGAAAACAACGGAATACAGAGAATCCTGTCATGGTTTACTCACACTCACGTGAGTTTATAGTGACCACAAACGTCAAGCTGACAATAAAGACGTGATTCTTTCAGGTGATTTAAAACCCCATGCAACGAGTCGAGTCACTAATTGTGAACCCTAACGATTCAGAGACGGAGAAATGAGAAGTTCCTCACATTAAACTACCTTATGATGTCAGTATGTCATATAATCTACTGTCCAGCGAACAGAAAACTTCCAAGAACGTTGCACTAATATTCCCAGAATTTCCAGTTTTTTAAATGTTTTAGAACGTTTTTATTTTTTTATTGGTAATGCAAAACGTTAAGGGAACGTTCCATTTAATCATATTGCAAACATTATGGGAATGTTACTTTCGAATCTTAAAGTAGCAACATTATTTCTTCTTCTAAGAACGTGTTACTAAAGTCGCTGTTAAGTTATGAAAACCTTATTTCTGAATGTTCTCAGAATGTTCCAGTTTTTTAAGTGATTGATTAAAAAAATGTTATTATGCGAACAGTAAAGAAAATGTTAGGTAGAACTTTCCAGTTGATCATTTTGAAACATTATGGGAACGTTACATTTGAATGTTTTTTGAAACAAGTAGCAACATTTCAAAAACGTTAGATGAACGTCCAACTGAAGCATTTTAGGGAAAAAAAAAGTTCCATAAACAATGTACAGACAATGTTTTTGTTCGTTTTGAGAAGATTATTAAATATTCAGCCCAGTGAACTAAAAACTAGGGCTGTCAATCGATTAAAATATTTAATCACGATTAATCGCATGATTGTCATGAGTTAACTCGTGATTAATCGCAACTTTATCTGTCATAAATGTACCTTAAATTAATACCTTTTAAGTTTTTAATACTCTAATCAACATGGGCATGGACAAATATTATGCAAATGTATGTTTATTATTAGTGAAACCATAAAATACAGAATACAGGTTTTCACAAACACAAAAAGATTTTTAAACCATTTTTAAGAAATTGAATCAAAAGTATCAATTATTATATTAATTTAAACAATTATTATCAATTGATTATTATATTAATTAAATAACATAACTATATTTTACTGGCTTAATTGTTTAGATTTTTATAATGCATTATCTTCTTATCGATCTACTAGTTCACATTTACCGCTGCGTGTTTGCTGCATAAAAACATGGTGAATGTTCGCATTGGTCTGAACAAAAACAGCAGTCGGCTTTATAGAAAATGCAAACTCATTCTCTGCCAGCAGATGGCGCTGTCGGAACGGCAGAAATATCGCGGTTTCTCAGATTGTAAACAAAGCAGCGCAACAGTGGACTTTGAAATGTGCAGCGGTCATATTTATTTATTCAATAAAATCATCACCTTTTGAAGTTTAATCGTCACATTCAGCCATATCGCAATTCTTGTCTTCCCCTCCCCAAATTTAAGACCTCTTGAAATCATAATTTAGACTTTCTTGTATCATTTAAGACTTTTTATGGCCTTAAATATGATACAACTAAATTTAAAATCTCTTAAGACTTTTTAAGGACCCGCGGAAACCCTGAAACAGAACATGCGCTGCGTTAATAAAGTTAGTGCCATTAAAATTAATTTGCGTCAGTGCGTTATTATTTGACAGCCCTACTAAAAACGTTTTGCTAATGTTACCATTAAGTTACGAAAATGTTATTTCTGAATTTCAGTTTTTTAAGTGTTTAACCCTAAAAAGGGCAAGACCATAAAGAGAAATCATAAAATTAATTTATCGCTATTTTCCGTCATCTTCGGACACAAATTATGGAAGCACGTTTCCGCCACTGAATAAAAATTTTTTTTTAAAAAGGTAATTGCGACGTTTTATCTCACAATTCTGACTTTTTCTCACAATTATGAGAAAAAAAGTCAGAATTGTGAGATAAAACGTCGCAATTACCTTTTTTTTTTTTTTATTCAGTGGCGGAAACGGGCTTCCATAACAAATAGCTAATACAATTTTATGATTTTTTTTTTTTAAAACATGACTTTTTATTTAGATTTTAATGTTTGGATCTCCCAGGATACGTTGCCCTTTTTTAGGGTTAATACATTTTTTTTTTTTTTTTTGGTTAGGTGAATGTTAAAGACAACATTAAGTTCCATTTTATTATGTTGCAAACATTATGGTCATCTTATATGAACGTCCAACTAAGCTATTTCAGAAAAACGTCCCCTGAACGATGTATAAGCAACGTTATTGTGCTAAAACCAAATAACAAATGTTCTATTAAGGTTACCAGAAGACCGTTTGCTCTTAACTTTGAGAGAACCTCGCCAGAACGTTCCCGTTTTGAGGCTCTTCAGATGGAAAAGTGCAGCTTGAACATCCTGCTAAACATCTGCTTTGTGTTCCTACAGGTTTGAAGCTCCACGAGAGTGAGTAGATCATGACAGAATGTGATCTGGATTGTTCCTTCACGCAGTTTAAAGCAGTCCGTGTGACGCGATGGACAGAATTGCTGTGATGCCGGATGGGGCCTCTGCTCTGGATCCTATAATTAGATGAAGTATTTTCTAATGACAGCTTTCCCGTGGAGACGCTCGCAGCCTAATTACCAGAAGCGTTGAAATGGTCCCTGAGCGCCGCGCTCATTGATTTAAATTCACTCCTGTGGTTTTGGCCTTAACGAAGGCGAGGAATCCCCGAGCGGCGCGTCTCTGATCGTGAAGGTGCTCTTCAGGTGTTTAGTTCAAGGTGTGCCGGTGGTGCTCAGATAATGAGATTTCATTAGATAGCAGATGTATTCATCTGTTTGACTGTCTGAAGTACGATAGATGCAGATGCTTTTATCTCAAGCTCAGTCCTACTGTTGTTCATGCATAGTCCACCACAAAAAATAAAGAAATCATGACTTTCTTCTGTGGAGCACAAAAGAAGATGTTTAGCTGAATGTTCATGCTGCTCTTTTCCATTCATGGAAAACACGGTAACCAGAGGCTGTCAGCATCTGAAGAATTAACATAAAGGCACCATAAAACTATCATAGAAGTAAATTAATAACATGGTTAATAGGAGTATACATTTTTTAGCAACTAATTTCATATTTTTGAGTAATCAACTAAAAGATTTGTGCTTATGCTCAAATTATGAGAAATTTCATTAGAAGTCATCATAATATAGATATAACTATAACTATATCTAACCCACAATTCAGTTTCCTTCAAACAATTCTTTTTTTTTACCATTTTTGCGAGAAAAGTCAGAATTCTGAGATGTTGCAATTACTTCTTTTTTTTTTTTTTTTTTAATAAGCTTCCATACATGACTCATTTACGGCAGAAAGAGAACTGTGTTTTAATGCATTAATATGAATAATTATGAAATTATTTGACCACTAATCAAACCAAAACTTTTTTTATGGTTTGGTGCATTGGTTGTTCATGCTAAAGAAGTGAGTAGAAGAAGGTCAGCATCTGCAAGGGTTAAACTGTGTGTGTGTGTGTGTGTGTGTGTGTTTGTGTGTGTGTGTGTTTGTGTATCAGTGTGTGTGTGTGTCTGTCTGTGTGAGTGTTTGTGTACCTGTGTGTGTGTGTGTGTGTGTGTCTGTGTCTGTGTGTGTGTGTGTGTCTGTGTCTGTGTGTGTGTGTGTGTCTGTGTCTGTGTGTGTGTGTGTGTCTGTGTCTGTGTGTGTGTGTGTGTCTGTGTCTGTGTGTGTGTGTGTGTCTGTGTCTGTGTGTGTGTGTGTGTCTGTGTCTGTGTGTGTGTGTGTGTCTGTGTCTGTGTGTGTGTGTGTGTCTGTGTGTGTGTGTGTGTGTGGCAGTTATAAATGGACGCGTGTGATGCTGATGGATGTGTTACGTCGCGATGGCCGCGCTCATCTCCGGCCGGCTCTCGGAGCATGTCGCGCGGCGTAATGAGCTCGGAACTCATCCGTTACCGCTGACAGCGGCTCTGGCTCCGGTTTCCTCCTGTCTGCCCAAAACACACACTGGCACAAAATAGTCATCAGGAAAATAATGAGCTTTAACTGCGCAGAAGAGCCTCTGTCTTCATATGTGTCAAACATTATTATTAGAGCGAATGAAAGAGGGTCTGTGGCGTCCTCTAGTGGCTCAGCAGGAGAATTACAACAATTTCCATAATTACACTATGACTGATTATAATGAAGCCGATCTAAATGTACAAACAGACAGCAGACATAAATGTGTCGTTTCAGTCCCACAGGTGTGGTTAGTTTCACGTTTCTAACTAAAAGTCCTGAAAAATACAGTAAAAACGTACTTGCAAGAACAATTCTTAGTAAAACGAAAAGATTCATAAATATAATAAATAATATTTCATTAATAAGCAGTATTCAGCTTTATGCGGTGTCATTTATTTGTACAACTAAACAGTTATATGTGCAACAATTATATTTGCAGAAAACACATACTTTGTGTTTAAAATGAGCTAAATAATAAGCCTGATTAAACACAGTAACAGTGGCTTCCAAGTGCAAACATAAAATATGTAAAACTTTTTTTTTTAAAGTTGTAATTACTGTATTCTGTATAATCAGTTTGCGAAAATTAAAATATTAAATATTATTAAATTAGAAAATGTTAAAAAATGTTATATGCATTTTTATTTTTGTAAAGTCATATATTTTTAATAATATAATATTGTTTTGAACCGCTTGCTATTTGCATTGGTTAATATTAACTGTATTTCAGAGTGTGGTTTTTGGTGAATTGTAATAAAACCAGACCAAAAATCTTATTAATCAAACTCAACATCATAATAATTATTCATTTTAGTAATAGTATAGGGATCCCACAACAATTCAAAAACAAAAACTTTCAAAACTAATAATTTAAATAGTTTTTTATTGATAAAATCGATGGTATTCGCTCTGCAATTGCACAAATGAAGCTAGATCCTGGAGTTGATGCTGCTCCCTTGGGTTCCTTTAGAGCCTTTAAGATGGTGTTGCTTTTGGAAATCACTGAGATCATGTTTTTGATAGTATTGGTCCATACATTTTATTAATCGTAAACAAAAGTCTGGCCGAGGGTTGTGAGCCACCGAGTTTGAAACACGCGGTAGTGGAGCTCTTGTTAAAGAAACCCGGCCTAGATCCATTTATACTTCAAAATTTCCGTCCAATTTCTAAACTTCCTTTTATTGCAAAAATCCTAGAAAAGGTTGTGTTTTGTCAGCTCTCTTCTTTTTTAGCAGAGGTTGACATAATGGATAAGTTTCAGTCAGGGTTCAGAACTGGTCATAGTACTGAATCTGCCCTTATTAGGGTATTAAATGATATTTTATTTGAAGTTGACAATGGAAATTGTGTCGGTCTTGTCTTGTTAGACCTGAGTGCGGCCTTTGACACGCTGGATCATACCATTTTGTTAGAGCGTCTTGAGCAGTGTGTTGGGGTAAATGGGGTGGCTTTACGTTGGTTTCATTCTTACCTGGAGGGTAGAACTTTCACTGTAAAGATTGGGAATAATTGTTCTTCTGCTGCTGCTGTAAGTTGCGGGGTACCTCAGGGCTCTATTTTAGGGCCGTTGCTTTTTTCTCTATACATGATTCCACTGGACTCTATATTTAATAAATTTGGCATTTCGTATCATAGTTATGCTGATGACACTCAGTTCTACCTGTCTTTTAAAGCAGGAAATAATGCAGCTGAAAATTCCTTGCTGAATTACCTTGAGGACATGAAATGTTGGATGAACTCGAATTTTTTAATGTTAAATGATAAAAAGACAGAAATTTTGCTTTTTGGGGGGAAAAAAACCACAAGGTTTACTCCAAAACCGAGTCTGGGGCAGTTTTCGTCCTGTGTAAAAAGTCATGCCACTAACTTAGGCATAATTTTTTATTCTGTCAAAGAATGATCTTGAAAAAGTTATACATGCTTTTATATTTTCACGCTTGGATTATTGTAATGCGTTATATGCAGGGGTTTGTCAGTCGTACCTGTCGAGGTTACAATTGGTTCAAAATGCTGCGGCCAGACTGCTGACAAATACTAAGAAAAGAGACCATATAAGTCCAAATCTGCCCTCTCTACACTGGCTACCAGTTAAACAACTAATTGTTTTTAAAATTCTGTTATTCGTTTTTAAAGCCATCAATGGCTTGGCCCCAGAATACATCAAGGATCTGTTAGTTATTCAATCCTCCTCAAGATCGCTCAAATCTAACTCTTTTATCTCAAGGTTCCATGCACACGTCTTAAGTGTAGAGGTGATCGAGCATTTTCAGAAACCTCAACCTTAAGAAAAGAGAATAAAATTAAAATAAAAAATAAATTAAATTAAGTTAAGTTTAAAATACATCAATTAAATAAACCTACTCAGTGCATAATTGTACAGTAATACAGAGTATGTTAAGCATGCATGGAATACATGCTTAATCATTAAAGTTTAGAAACAACTGATATTTTGAGCACTCGAACCGGAAGTGTGCCGAAGTGCGCGAGAACGCTCCCGGTGGTTGTTGTGTGTGTTTCCGCTAGAGGGCGCCGCTGCTCCATGATTCACACTCATCATCATTAATAAGCTCTGAACTACCAGAAACGCCTGAGAATGAGTTCAGACCACTGATCTGTGAGTGTTTCACGAGCAGTCTTTATCTCTCTCTGATGTGTCTTATGAGAGAGGAAATTCTCCATTTTTGCTGTTTTATTCCAGTCTGTGCTGCCAGCATCATCTTGTGTCTCTGTTAATGAGTCTCCTCTATGCCGGGCCACTCGCTCCGCATCACCAATCATCTGGCGCTCAAACAGGAAATGGCTGTGCGCTGTGACTTCCTGCGGCGCATGCCCTGTGATGACCTCCTGATAAACCGCTCAGGATGATTTCAATTCACACACTCAGACTCACTGATGGAGGAGGTGCAGGAAGACTATGGCAAGCCGTTTTGACTTTTATTCATTCTCAGGATATGAATTCTTGATATCAACAATTCAATTTCCACTAGTAACAATGTTAATTCTTGATATCAGGAATTAGATTTCAACTAGTAAAAACTATAATTCTTGATATCTGTAATTGTATTTTCACTAGTTAAATGTCACCATAGGCTGCCATTCAAAATCAATTGTTGATATCAATAAAATGTGTAGCATCTACACACACACATAATTATTTAAATAATTGTAATTAAAACAATTATCCAGAACATTTTGAGACACCTATTCTCCTATTCACCATTTCTAACAACTAAAAGAAACATATTTTTGTAATCTGCTTTCTTTATACGCAAAGCCATACAACACAAACACAATTTTTATTTGTAATGTGCCTTTTTTGTTACGCTCAAAGCATAACACATTTCAGTTTCAACAAAGAAAAATAATACATAGCCCAAATTAATGAGCCATGAAGAGAACCCAACACTGTAAGGGATCTTTTGTAAAAGTATATTGCATTAAAGACGCTCGCTTAGTAAATCTGAAGCTCTCAAATGAAACCGTGATTTCATCCTGGAGAAAGTCCTGAAAAATGAGTTTTGCTTAAACTGTGCTTCTTCAGATCTTTGGAGAGACCCAATCCAGCTTTTCATATCAGTAACAGTTCTCTTTAATCGTCTGCACGGCTCTGCTTTCACTCTCAAAGCCTCTGAAATCCAGCTCGCTCGTTTCACTGCGCCTCGTAGTTTTGCACAAATCTCTCTCTGGATCCGTCTGTGGGTCGGGGTCTGGTCAGCAATGAAAACGTTAATGGTCAGTGTGCGTTACCATGGTAACGGTGAGATCTGCAGCCTGAGCGACTTCATTTTGAACATCACAGTCCCCGGCTGTGATGCTGTCAGGAGACCGGGGCTAGTTGTCACACTTTTTTTTTTTTTTTTTTATTCCAGTGAAGGTTTAATTTTTGGCTACAAAACAGCTATTAACCCTCGAATGCATAAACCAAAATAACTAAATTTGTCACAATACACAAGGTAAATACAGAGCGCATTGTTGACTTTTCCCAGCTAACACAAATATGTTGTAAGAACATTTTGCTAACCAGGTACGTCTGCAGATCGCTTCATCTGGAAAGCATCTGCTGTGTACAAACATCTGACAGACGTTACTTTTACATGCATTCTAAATCATAAAGACATCTTCTAAACGTCTATTTGACATCTGATAGCAAACGTCCTGTAGACAGATGAGCAAACGCTCTAAAAAAACTACGTCTTGCAGATGTAATGCAGTACGTGTACGTGTGCTAAACCAGGGATTAACATTCTGAACATGATGAGCAAACGCTCTAAAAAAAACTACGTCTTGCAGATGTAATGCAGTACGTGTACGTGTGCTAAACCAGGGATTAACATTCTGAACATCTAAACTGATACATTTGAAACCTTCTCGTGTTGATGTGAACTTTAAGGGAACGGCTCATGAGGCAAACGTTATGGGAATGTTACTTTTAGGATGTTATCTGAACATTCTGAAACAAGTAACAATGTTTCAAAACTGTTAGTCGAACGTCCAACTGTGAAACGTTTCAAAAATGTCAATGAACGATAACTTTTAAAGACCAGATAACTTAAACATTAGGCCTGCTAGACAGAGGTTTGTAGATATAACGTTGAGAGAACGTTAGCTGGGTGAATGAATTACAATTACCACACAACCGACATTAAGATTTTAGGTTGAATTTACGAAAATATTTTAATGAGGATTAGAAACCAGCTAGAAATGCATGCAAAACCTATTAGCAGAAACAGCCCTGGCTGCACACGCACATAACAGAGACGTCTATTCGTGTTAAATTCACTCTGACTGCTCTGAAATCATCAGAAACTCGAGATTAATCGCAGCGCGTTCTAGCCCACCGCTAATGACGCGAGCGTATGCGCCACGCGCTCCCATCAAACACACACAGATTAATGTGAGGATTAATATGATCGGCAGATTATGAGCTGTTTCCACATCTTCAGAATCTCTCTTTTCAAACACGCCTGTAATGTGTGCAAAACACCACTAATCAACGAGTCACAGCCACAAACACATTCAGCTGCAATCACCACGAATTATTATTATTATTACAAAGTCATTTAATTAGGCCTATATATATATATATATATATAATAATGTTTTGCAGAAACATACGCTATCTACATACTTTCAGCCTATGATAATTTATCAGCAATCGGTCATTTAATTCACTATACTTAGTTTAGATAAAATAATAATGATGGCCGAAATAAATAAATAACATAATTAGTACTGATAATAAAATGAGCGTTATATTTATGCCTGTTTATTTTATTTGTATTTATTTATGCACGTCCAGGTGTTTGTCAGGTTATACTTTCCAAACATATAAAACAGCTTTTGTCATGCACGAGCTGGAAAGAAAAAAAAAAGAGAGAAAAGCCTGATGTTTTCTTGCGAAAGTAAAAGGCTTTTGTTGGTGATAAATAGATGCTGCGGGGATAAAGTGTGTGAGTGCTGTGCGTGATCTGGAGCTGCTGTGCGTGATTTCTCTCTCTCTCTCTCTCTCTCTGTCTCTCTCTGTCTCTCTCTGGATTCATTTCTACAGCCTCAAAAAAAAAAGAAAGAAAGAAAAAGAAAACCTGCAATCTCCATTTATATCATCATAAGAACACCTTCTTCTCCTCCTCCGTTTTCTTTATTTGTTCTGACTGTTATTGTAGAGGTTGCATTCTGCACTCAGATCAGAACAATATCTGAAAAAAAATTTAATAAACTGCACATGCTAGTGCTGATGCTCCTTTTCATGACGCTAGAAGAAAATAAAATTGGTGGCAAATAAATTTTGCTACCCTAATCTGTATCTAAACTGGTGAACTATAATCTATACATAAACATCAAATATCTATGAAACATATAAAGGTCTAATAAACATATTTAAGTCCGTAAAAAAAACACTTAAAAAAAAAAAAGAACGCATCATATAAACCTTGTTTTGAGATGTGCGAGACTTCCGGTGTAGTGCTTCTAGTTATTTTACCTGCACAAAACATTTTGTTATGCTGCTTACAAACTGGTATGTGCTACCATATAATTGTAATTTATTATCGTAATAATCATAAACTCACTGGTTTGTAGGGCAAATGGTTTTACAGTTTACTGCATTTTGTTATTTTAGTTAGCGGCTAATGGACCGGAAGTCTCGCACATTCAAAGAAAACGGCTTCGATACGATGATGAAGCGGTGTGTAGTAAAGGCTTTAATTTGTTGTCCACGCAAAGTAGCCTACAGGAACGTGTTACAGGAAGTTCATAAGTTTCCTTTGTGCAGACCTCCTCCACACACACACTGATACACACACACACACACACACACACTGATACACACACACCTTCAGCAGCTCAAATCCTCCCAATGAGCCCCGGTTTCCGCGAGACTCTCTGACCAATGAGCGCGTGAGTGACGGTAAGACCGGACGGCACGGGACCGTTTCAGCCACTCACACCCGGTACCTGATGATGTGCTCGCGTGTGATTC
This sequence comes from Sinocyclocheilus rhinocerous, assembly GCF_001515625.1. Classification (NCBI taxonomy): domain Eukaryota; kingdom Metazoa; phylum Chordata; class Actinopteri; order Cypriniformes; family Cyprinidae; genus Sinocyclocheilus; species Sinocyclocheilus rhinocerous. The sequence goes on from NW_015629036.1 coordinate 69,095, forward strand.
CACCCCGTAGGACAGAATAGAATAGAATATAGAATTGAATGTAATGTAATGGAATATAATATAATTAATTTGAATGGAATAGAATAGAATAGAATAGAATTGCATTTATTTTAATCGAATGAAATAGAATTGCATTAATTGTAATAGAATTGAATAGAATAAAATAGAATAGACGTGAATTGAATTTATTTGAATGGAATTGAATAGAACAGAATAGAGTATAATAGAATAGAATAGAATAGAGACCGGTCTGCGTATAGTGTGGAGCTACTGATCCTGAACAAAAGGTGGTGAGTATAATTTAATGTTAATATGTTTTCCTGAGTTTCGATGTAGGGTGATAATAAAAATAAATAAATAGGCTAAATGAAAATAAATACTATCATTTTTAATTGTTAGCTATAACAGAATTTTAGGACAGCTAAAGTAAATGTGTGTTAGTTTTGGCACAGTAACACCGTGTCGTTATGTATTTTTAAGTATAAATGAATTGAGAGTGCTGTTTAATTCTTTAGAGTTGGTGAAGTGAAGTTGTGCTGTGTTCTGACTGGCAGCGGCCTGCGCGGGTCAGATGCGCTGTCCGGTGAGCTCCGCTTCTCTCGCGCTGCAGTCACCGAGCGTCTGAAGGGGTTTGAGCGCGACTCACGGAGCGATGAAGGAGAAGTCCAAGACGGCGGCGAGGACGCGGCGGGAGAAGGAGAAGAGCGAGTTTCACGAGCTCGCCAGAATGCTGCCGTTACCGTCGGCCATCACGTCTCAGCTGGACAAAGCGTCCATCATCCGACTGACCAGCAGCTACCTGAAGATGCGCCTGGTGTTCCCGCAAGGTGCCTTCATTAACACGCTCGCGCTAATTAACACTAACAGTCACGCTGGATGATAATAATAATACTAACGCAGAAATAAGAACATGGAAATTAGCTGGTTCCATTCAAGTCTAAACTTCACTGGATCAAAGGGTTACCAACAAAACTCATTCTTATCGACTAAATCGGGTAGGAATAGTCTTCTGAGACAACAAAAGTTACACGTTTACAGTGTAATAATATGTTTATGCTGGTTTTTTTAGGTTCAGAAGGATTCGTGTTGGATCCCGAGTTGAGCCGCTTTAATATTTGGGAACTGAAAGGCTCGTTATTATCAGGGACTAAATTTAATGCACGAGAAAAGGGCACTAAAAGTTACAAAAGCTAGTGAATTTACTGTTTTCTAAACATTATGTATTTAATAGGCTGCCGACCTCAGATCTGCATTCACTGAGAAAAAAAAATGAATTTATAGCCTACATTTTTTCTGTCACACATACAGTAATCAGATCTGTGTGTAATCTGTATCTGTAATCAAAGCTGCATTTAAACGGTGTGTACTATTGTGAAAAATAATATTAATCACAGTATAAACAACAACAATTCTATTGTTTATTATTGTTATAATTATTCATTGTTATTCATATTGTTATAATTATGCTATGTTTTATAAAAGATAGGCTATATATATTTTATAAAAGGCTATTTTATAACAGATTATTATATTGTATTTTATATATATGTGTGTGTGTGTGTGTGTGTGTGTGTACAAGTTGTGTATAATAGAAAGAAAAGTGCACAAACCACTAAAAAGTGATGTGAAAACAATTATATTTCAAATTCATGATGATATCTTGATTATTTACGGGATGCATTGTTTTACAATTCATAATGACTGGACTTTAACAATTCAAATATTTGTTTAGATTCCAGTTGATTGACTTGAATTGCATGGAGAAAATGCCGTGTGTGAGTGTGTGTGTATGTGTGTATGTGTGTGCGTGTGTGTGTGTGTGTGTGTATGTGTGTGTGTGTGTGTGTGTGTGTGTGTGTGTGTGTGTGTGTTTTAGATGGTTAGAAATAAGAATGCTGTCCTTTACTACGAATCCTGATTTCTGACACCGCTTCAGTCAAGCCTGCTGGCTGTTTGGGGGGGTTGTTTAAAACGAGAAAAAAATATGTGTGAATCTTAAAAAGATTCTCAAGCGACATTTGACTCTGAATCACTTTTTGGAATCTAATTGAAGCATTATTTTTAAGAGTGTGGGATTCGCTGTCTGTGAACCTCAAGATAGATAGACAGACAGACAGACAGACAGACAGATAGATAGATAGACAGACAGATAGGTAGATAGATAGATAGATAGATAGAGCTCTATGAGAGTGTTTTTGTGAGAGGAGCGTTGCTCTGAGGGTCACGCGCGTGACTGCGCACCCGCCGCACTCATTACACCGGGAGCGCGTGCTGTCTGGACCCCGCGAGCACGAGTCACTTAAGATCAGACGAATTTCTAATTTATGCACGTTCGGCTTCTTCTTCTTTAAACAGTGTGTCTGTGTGTGTGTGTGTGTGTGTGTGTGTGTGTTGTAGGTGTCTATAGACGGGGAACAGCACTTGCGCTGTTACAGGAAGCAGTGCCCAAGTCTGGTGGACTGTCCTAAACACAACATCCTATACAGTGGCTCTGACTCCTGCTGCCCTGTCTGTGCACGTTAGTATGAACACTGCTGTCAGCAGATGCTTTCCATTGCACTGCTAGTTTTATCACTCCTTAGTCTCTTTATTCTCACATATTAATTGGTAGCAAAACCAAATGAAAAATGAACAAAAGCATATTTATTATAAATTATGTTTGTTCATAACACATTAATGTTAATTTATAGAACTTGAAATGTTAATAATGTACTAGTATATGTAGAAATTAACATTAATGATGCCTAATGCATTAACTAATGGTACGAATTGAACCTTGTTGAAATGATTTCTGTAACTGCAATAAAGCTCAAATTAAATAAAATATAAATAATTGATGAAATTTATACTCATTTAACAAATTTTAGCTTTTTAAGTTTGTTGAAATACTAAAATAACTTTGTGTGTGTGTTAGAGGTCTATATGTGGGATATATAGCCTCCAGGGTCTGTTTGCCCTGAACATGTTTATTCAGCTTTTGTATTAAACATTGCCTTTCATTCAACTATTTTAAAGCAATGTGAGGAATTGTGTTTTTTGTGAAATGTAATAATGTGTGGCAGAGTGAAGCTCGTGTGTGTTCAGATGTCAGTCTCGCAGATCACGTGTGTTTGTGGTGGATGCCCGTGATTTGCTTTACAGAGTGATCTGTTTGTTCACGAGCTTAGATTCACTCACAACATCGATATGACGACTTTCTCTCTCTCACACACGCACACACACACACTCTCTCTCACACATGTAAAAATTATAATAATCCTTACCAATATAGTCCTACTGACAAAATATACAATTAAAATTTATAATAATAATAACAACAATAACTATTAATATTCTACTATAAACAAAAACAATTTATAATATATAACAACAACAACAGTAATTATTGTTATTATTTATTAGAGATGTGTGTGTGTGTGTGTGTGTGTGACTGTGTGTGTGTGTGTGTGTGTGTGTGTGTGTGTGTAATATATATGACTTCATGATAATGTTGTGTTTGTGTTGCTGTAGGTTTGGGGGAGGTTTGGGGTCGAAGCCGATCTTTAGAAAACACAAACCTTGAGCTCGGATCTCATTTACTGCAGGTAATAATCAGCAAGATGCTCCAGGTAATATGAAGACTTTATTATTATTATTATTATTATTATTATTATTATTATTATTATTATCATCATTGGCTTGTGACTTCATGATAATGTTGTGTTTGTGTTGCTGTAGGTTTGGGGGAGGTTTGGGGTCGAAGCCGATCTTTAGAAAACACAAACCTTGAGCTCGGATCTCATTTACTGCAGGTAATAATCAGCAAGACGCTCCAGGTAATATGAAGACTTTATTATTATTATTGACATTCAGAAATATGGCAGGAGACTCTATACAGTGAAGCTAATGTTTCATTTCCATGCAAATGCATTAGAAGACATTGCTGCTTTTTTGATGTTATATTAACATGATTAATGAAGCTTCTTTCCAGATTTTCCTGGCTTTCGCTGTTTTCTGTCGTGATCTGTCTGATGTTCTCTGATCTGCAGACGTTAGACGGCTTTATATTCGTGGTGGCTGCCGACGGGAAGATCATGTACATCTCAGAGACGGCGTCGGTTCATCTGGGCCTTTCACAGGTGAAGCACTGACTAACAGCTGCTGTGTTTGTGCTCGTGTTCCTCCAGTGCAATCACACACGTGCTTTCACACAGGTAGAGCTGACTGGGAACAGTATTTATGAGTACGTTCATCCGGCCGATCACGACGAGATGACCGCGGTTCTGACTCCTCAGCCCTCGTATCACTCACACTTCATCCACGGTGAGACTTTACACACACTCAACAGTGAACACATGTCCATGCACTGCATTATCAGAGGAATTCTCATGCATTTCTGATGGAGACTGAAAAAAAAGGATTTTTACTAGTTGTGAAATTTTGAAAAAGGGTCAGAAAGGTTGGAACAATAAAACATTAACAATAAGACAACAAAACCTAATTATGACCGTTTTTGGCACACAGACACACAAAAAATGTAATTATGAAATATGATACAAAATACATAAATATAAAAAACATGAGGAATTTAAGTACATAGAAAGATTATTTTGAAGTATCGTGTACAAGAATTTTGTGTGTTATTATTATTCACTAAAAACATCATTAGGACTGTTTTAGGCAACAACAACAAAAAATCTTCTGAACTACAATAGAAAATATAGAAATATAAAAAATATATAATTCGAGTATCTTTTACATAAATTATTTTAGTCTTTCTGTTTCAGAATTTCTCTTTAATTCACTGTTTCTCGCCATTTCTTTGTGAATATTTGTGCAATTTACTAGCAATTTCTGAGTAAGAATTGTTTCAAAGCCAATTCTCTTTTTTTCAGTGTCAGTCAGTCAGACAAAAATATGACCAAATTAGCATTAATATCATACATACAAGCCCGACTGATGAATGCGGTGTTGGATTTTGCTGATTTCAGAGCATGAAGTGGAGCGCTCGTTCTTCTTGAGAATGAAGTGTGTTTTGGCCAAACGAGCTGACAGACACTAACGGAGCGTGACCTTTGAACCCGCAGGTCATCCACTGCAGTGGCTATCTGAAGCCCGTGGGTCTGGTGGCGGTGGGTCACACTTTACCTCCCAGCGCCGTCACCGACATCAAGCTTCACAGCAACATGTTCATGTTCAGAGCCAGTCTAGACATGAAGCTCATCTTCCTCGACTCCAGGTGAGATATGACCCATGCATGCGTTTCTGCTTTTAACTTCGATGATATTATCACCAGTGTTGGGGAGTAACTAGTTAATAAGTAATAGTGTGTCTTTAGCAACAAGCACTATGATACATGCATAGGATGACTGTTATTTCAGTTTCATCTAGGTTTATTGTATCTGTCCCTAACAAATAAAACATTAAATAAACAAATAAAGCATGACTGTTATTATAGATGCTCCACTGATTCAGGGCTGTTCTGTGCTCTAAGGGTTTCAGAGCTGACAGGATATGAGCCACAGGACCTGATTGAGAAGACCCTGTATCATCACGTGCACAGCTGTGACAGCTTTCACCTGCGCTGCGCTCATCACCTCCGTGAGTCCAGATCATATCAGTATTCATCCTAAAGAGAGGAATCCAAAGTCCTGAATCTTGTAGCTTTATACTGAAAATGTGTAAAAGTAATGTAAAGTGTTTGTACTGTTATTTATTTGTCATGTAAAGAAAAAAACAAAAATATTATATATATATATATATAAGTTGTATATATATTCTATGTTATAATATATAATATTATATATTAATTCATATATATTGTAATAACAAACAGTAACACATTACAATGTGGTTCCATTTGTTCACATTAGTTAACATGAACAAACAATGAAAAATACTTCTGAAGCATTAATTAACCTTAGTTCATGTTCATTTCAATATTTACTAATACATGAATTAAAATCAAAAGCTGTGTCTATTCATATTATTTAATGGATGAGCGCTGGCATGAACTAACAATCAACAGTTTTGTTTTTATTAACTAATGTTAACAAAGATTAATAAGTATTGCAACACTTTATATATTTACATATACATAAATGTGTTTAACACACACACACACATGCAAATTTTATTTATTTTATATTTACATATTTTGTATCTTATTTAATCATTAAAAAATGTTTTGTGCCACAAACAAAAAGTCCAAATTAAATCTTTAATGTTGCACCCATTCTGATCCTTACTGTACAAGTGTACAGTATATATATATTATATATATATATATATATATTTAACAGGAGTTTGTTGCCAACATCTCCCTCTCCAACACGCCACACGATCCAGCAACGAGCGCATTTATATACACTAGCGCTCAAAAGTTTGGGATCAGAACGATTTTTAATGTTTTTTTAAAGAAGTCTCATCAAGACTGCATTTATTTGATCAAAAATACAGGAAAAAATGTAATCTTGTGAAATATTATGATGTAAAATAACGTTTTTCTATTTTAATATACTTTAAAATATAATTTATTTCTGTGATGCGCAGCTGTATTTTCAGCATCATTACTCCAG
>NW_015629036.1:75983-89447 GCF_001515625.1 Sinocyclocheilus rhinocerous
GATTACTGTTTTTTTCTGTATTTTTTATCAAATAAATGCAGCCTTGATGAGACTTTACATTTTTAATAAACATTACAAGTCTTACTGATCCCAAACTTTTGACCGCTAGTGTATATATATATATTTTTTTTTTTTTTCATGTATGTATTTATTTAAAAGTTTGGGGTTGGTAAGCTTTTTTAATAGTTTTGTCTCTTCTGCTCACTCAGCCTGTGTTTAAAATAAATACCAAAAAAAAAATAAAAAATACAATAAAAACAGTAAAATACAATAAAAATATTTACAATTTTAAATATCTGTTTTTTATTTAAATATATTTTTACACGTAATTTATACCTTTGATGCAAAGCTGAATTTTTCAGACGAGTCAAATGCACCACTGTTATGTTAGTTTAATTCCCTTTAAGTCTCTCGTTTACGGTGCGCTGTCAGACACAAACCATAAAAGCTCACAGCACAATCTCACCTCATGATGGAAAACCTGCGGCTCATGACACAAGCGTACAGCGTTTCAGAGCAGATAAGAGCAGAGTGTCTGAGTTCAGTAGTTCAGAGGACAGACATCAGCGGGTCAAAGGAGACGAACACAAAACTGTTCACAGCTGTGAAATCATTTCACAAGCTTTCCTTTGTGTCGCAGGACTCGAGTTTAAGGGTGGCGATCACTGGAAGAGCCGTACGAACTGATTAACCCTCCTCAAACAACAGCTTTCGCATCCGCGGGTCACTTTTGACCCGCTGAAACAGTCATAAATGTATCACCTAAAACCAGACTGTATCTGATCAGTAACTTGAGTGAGTGTGCAAAAATGCCAACGTTACAGTGTTTTACTATGTTATTACTACATTTATCCCCTCTTTAGTAATTAAAAAAAATTCAGAAATTATTTCAAATTTTACAAGAATTACAGCAAAAAAAATAAAAATATTTTTTTCAATATTCATAAGAAATTTTATTTCAATATATAATTATATGCAATTTATAAGAACATTTAAACTGAGAATTACCAGTAATAACTGCATTGGAATGAATGGAGTTGAATAAAATGTGTCTTTTAATTGCTCAAAAGAGTAAAAATTTATGAAACGTACACATTTATTTCTAACAAAACAACATCAAAATGAAATAAATGTATCTTTCGTCTGTCTATAGGTGCATATTCAAATTTACCAACAGAATTCAGTCCCGAAAGATATGAGAGAGGCTAAATGTATTTTACATTTAATTTGAGACAAATGTAAGTAATATATGAAAAAAAACCTAATAGAACTAGATGAGTAAAGCTTGTGAAAAAAGCTTGAGGTTGGCTTGAGAAAGTTTAGATAGATGCGCGTAGCTAGCATGATTTAGCATGTTTTAGCATGATTAGCATGTTGCTAACATGTTTCAAACATGATTACCATTTTGTTAGCACGTTTCTAGCATGATTAGTGTGTTGTTTCCATAATTAGCATGTTGTTAGCATGACTAGCATGTGGCTAATATGTTGCTAACATATTTCATGTTGCTAACATGATTAACACACTGCTAGCATTAATTAGCATGTTGCTATCATGGTTAGCATGTTGGTAGCACGTTTCTATCACGATCAGCGTGCTGCTAGCATAATTAGCATGTTGTTAGCATTCTTAGCATCTGGCTAACATGTTGCTAACATGTTTTAATATGTTGCTAACATATTTCATGTTGTTAACATGATTACCACAATGCTAGCATGAATTAGCATGTTTTGCTAGCATGGTTAGCATTTGTTAACACGTTTCTATCATGATTAGCATGCTGTTAGCATAATTAGCATGTTGTTAGCATGATTAGCATGTGGCTAACATGTTGCTAACGTGTTTTAATATGTTGATAGCATTATATTTCATGTTGTTAACATGATTAGCACATTGCTAGCATGAATGAGCATGTTGCTGGCATGGTTAACATGTTGTTAGCACGTTTCTATCATGATTAGCGTGCTGTTAGCATAATTAGCATGTTGTTAGCATGATTAGCATGCGGCTAACATGTTGCTAATGTGTTTTAATACGTTGCTAACATGATATTTCATGTTCGCTAACATGATTAGCACATTGCTACCATGAATTAGCATGTAGCTTGCATGCTTTAGCATGTTGTCTATGTTAGTCATTAAGCTTTGCTAGTTATAGACAGCTTAAACACTATAATCGTACTGTACAAAAGTTTTGACCCCCTCAATGAACGTCTATGGGAGTTTTCGTAGTTTTGATCATAATCGTAAGTCTAATCAGTTAGAAAGATCAGAATCAGACCAGTCTGAAAAGCCACAGCTCTATAGTATAGTATAGTATATGTAGTGTTCCAGTGGCTCAGTGGTAGAGCATTGTGTTAGCAGCGCAAAGGTCGTGGGTTCGATTCCCAGGGAACGCACATACTGGTAAAAGATGTATAGCCTGAATGCACTGCTTTAGATAAAAGCGTCTGCTAAATGCATAAATTATTATTATTTAATTATCTCTTAAAAAATCATTTTTAAAAATCTGAAAAAAATACAAGATGTGTATTTTGATAACCCTAATCCATATGCCAAATTTCTTTCCTGTACTAAAAACTATGGGTTTTCTAGAAATTGTTATGTCATAATGACCCAAAAGCATCATGCGGGTGAACTACAGCAGTGAATGTCACGCTCAGACGGCATATTTACTGTAATAATGTGCTGTTGTGTGTGTTTAGGGACACAGAGTATAAAGGCATGGCGCTGTCTCTAGACCAGCTGAAGCCCAGCAAACCTGCGTTCCCCTACAGAAACCAGCATGAGCCGGAGGACAAAACTCCAAGCAGCAGGAGGAAGATCCTGGTTTCTCCTTACTCTCAGGTGTTACACTGACTTATCTCAGCTCTAACTGTTGCTCTGAAAGCCCTTCAGTCTCATGTGTGACCCTGGACCACAAAACCAGTCATAAGGGTCAATTTTTCTAAGCTCAAATGCATATTTTAGATGTTAAATATATTAGTTTTTAGTCACAATTTTCACTCACCATATAATCTTCTCTGGTTCTTTCTTTCCTTATACACACTATCGTTTGAGTTATGCTCACCAAGGCTGCATTTATTTGCTTAAAAATACAGTAAAAACATGAATATTATGAAATATTATTACAGTTCAAAATAACTGTTTTCTATTGTATTAAATTTTAAAATGTGATTTATTCCTGTGATCAAAGCTGAATTTTTGTTCAGCTTTACTTCAGGTCCATTGAATAATCTACAAACTTTTTATTAGTTTTCATTTCAGGTTTAGTTTTAGTTAATTTTTAGTTATGTTAAGTTAAACTAAATGAAAATGAGAAATGTTGCCTTTGAAACTAACTGAAATAAAGTAAGTTTTTATATTTTCATTTATATATATATATATATATCATGTCAACTGGATCTCACTGGATAATGAACGATTTCACCTTTAAGTTTTAGGATGAAAAAAAATATTATAAAGCGGATAGTTCCGGTGCTTGATTCTGATTGGCTGAGCCGCGTTCGAAGCTGTTGTAAATTACTCTACAAAGTAACATACACCTTTGTTTACGTTTGTGTGTTGCTCGGCAACCACTTTGTTGCAACCACAACTGTTTCTGAGGAGCTACATTGTTTGGTGGAAGAATACTGTTTTTATTAATATCATTACACTTTATTTGCTCTGTTTTATTTTGTGAAACCTTACTACGTATATGGAATAACTGTTTTATAAAAGCAATAATCCCCGTGAAGCCGTGGTTTACAGTGAATTTATAACAGCTAAGGGGCGTTGTTAGGCACGACGCTTCACAGGGATTATTGCTTTAATAATAATAAATCCATGTGGAATGTACTTTCGAGGGTTTTCTCTCCTCACTTCCTGTTCTGTTTTTTTTCAGCAGTTCTCGTCCTTTCAGCCCGAGTGCTCAGATTCCGAGCGCGACAGCCAATGGGGCGGCAGCCCTCTGACAGACTCCGCCTCCCCGCAGCGACTGGATCACAGTGATGCGTGCGGCTCGCTGTGTTACGCTCTCTCTCAGGATGACGCGGTGCACACATGTGCTCAAACACACGCACACGCTACACACACACAGCTGTGTGATCAGAGAGGGAGAGAGGGATGGTGGGATGCCACACGACTCGTCCCGTCGCTTACTAAAGCAACTCAACACAACGGAGGAGCGTTTGACGGCAGAACGTACCATCAAACTCACGGTGAGTCACATGATCTTCAGAAATCAGTATAATATGCTGATTTGCTGCTCAAGAAACATTTCTGGTTATTAGCAATGTTGAAAACAGTTTGTGTTTTTGTTGAAACTCTGATTTACAACCATTTATGTGTTTGGAAGAATTTGGATGTTTCTGAAAGAAGTCTCTCCTGCTCATCAAAGCTGCATTTATTTGATCAAAAATACAGTAAAAATTGTGAAATATTATTATAATGTAAAACAGATGTTTTCTATGTGAATATCTGTTAAACTGTAATTTATTTCTGTGATGTGCAGCTGTATTTTCAGCATCATTACTCCAGTCTTCAGTGTCACATGATCTTCAGTTTTTACTTTTATATTTTCAGTTTTTTAATTTTAGTTAAAGTTTTAGTAATTTAGTTATGTGTGTTTTAGTAGTTTTATACATATATATAGAAATTTATAGAAATCTGGAATCAAAAGTTTATAAATAATTTATTTCAGTTAATGTTTATTTTATTTCAAGTAATGAAAATGTTTTTTATGGTGTCAGTTTTAGCATAATTATAAAAATCAATTTATTTTTCAGGATTCTTTGATGAGTGGAAAGTTCAAAAGAACAGCATTTATTTGAAATCTACTGTAACATTATAAATGTCTTTACTGTCACTTTTGATCAATTTAATGCTTCCTTGATGAATAAAAGTGTTAATATCTTTCAAAACAACAACAACAACAACAAAACTATTAGACGACTGTATTTACTTTAATACATTCTTATTGTGAAAATCACAGTCTTTCATCAAAACAACTTACTTTGTTGCGCTGATGTCATCTGGGCCAGTGGTTAAATTTAGTCATTTATATTTAAGCATGTTTTTTCATGTACTATCTTTAATTGTAAACAATTACTGAAGGCGCCTTTAAAATCTAGCATGCGGATAATAGGCTAAAAATATCGCAGAATACACAAACGCAGAACTTCATAATCAGTCCTCAGGGAGTTTCAGCACGCACATAACGCTGTGAAATCAAATCTCATTGGCAGCTCGTTGGGACGACGAGCGTGCGGACAGTTCTCCGGGCTCGTCGGGCGATTCGGGAGACGGTTGCCATGGCAACAGGGCGTTTCACGTGAGCCCGCGGGAGTCCGAAAGCCTGATGGGAGCCAAACGGGAGCTGATTAAGGTGGAGGACGGCCGCATGAGCGATTACTGGACGCCGGGGAACCGCATGGCCTCGGACCGCCTCATCCTGTGCCGGGACGACATGAACGGGAGTCCGGTGTCACTGTCCGGTCTGAGCAGTCCCGGGTCGGACAGAGAGGCTCTCGACGGCCACACACGCTCGCTGCGGCCGGAAAACCTGTGCGGATTTCCCGCTCATTATGATGTGAACGCGCACCTGCACTTCCAGACCAGCGCCGCGCACAACGGCACATCAGTCATCATCTCCGGAAAAACACCCGCTGCTTTACAAGCCTGTAAACGTGGAAAAAAACATGCAAACATGGAAAGATGACAGCGCTCTTATGTTGCTATTTATACAAGCACTATCAAGAACACGTGCAGGTCAGATCTCAAGCCAAAAAAAAGGAAGAATTTATATTTTGCATGAAGAAAAATATTTGATTTTTGCACTGTGGCATTATTTAAGAACCTTTACTTTGATGTAAATCAATTAGATTTTGCAGTGCTTTTTATTTGAAAAATAAAAAGATTTACAGTAGAAGAAAAATGAAGAATGCATGAAGAAAACTGACTTTTTTTGTTTGCACTGTGGCAGTTCACTGTTCACAAAATCAGTTAGATTTTGCATTATTTACAGATTTACAGAATGTAGTATTGCCTTTAATTTGGTAATTGAAATAAAGTATTATTTACAGCAATCTAAAGAGAATAATAAAATCTTGAAAAAGGAAAAATTAAGAATGCATGAAGCATATTAGGTGTTTTGTTTACACTGTGACATTATTTTCATATCACTTCACCCCGGTTCTCATTACTTTAATGCAAAATCAATTCGATTTTGCAGTGCATCATAATTACATTGGGTGTACTGCCTTTAATTTGTTGATTTTAATTGAAAAATTTTAAATCGAATAATGAGAGCTGCAAAAAATGAAGAATGCATGAAGAAAATTAAGTTTTATGTTTGCAACATTTTCAACTTTATCATATTTTTTTATGCAAAATCAATTAGATTGTGCAGTATTTGCAGATTGCAGTTGCATTGGTTGTACTGAATTAAATTTTGTACTGATTTTAATTTAAAAAATCTATTATTTACAGTAATCTGAAGAAAATAATATGAGCTAAAAAAAATGAATGCATGAAGTATTTTTTTTTTCATTAGTGCATGACATGATTTTCATATCAATTCAACCCAATTCTCATTGTTTTGATCCAAAATCAATTATAGTTTGTGTTATTTACAGATTATAGTTGCATTGGTTTTCTTGACTTTAATTTGTGGATTTTGATTGAAAATAAATCTATTATTTACAGTAATCTAAAAAAAACTAACACCATGCTAGCAATGACACCCTAAAAACAGTCACTCAGAGCACTTTATCAAATGCATAGCAACGCCCTAGCAACCACTAACACCACGCTAACAATGACACTGCATAGCAACGCCCTAGCAACCACTAACATCACCCTAGCAACAGTCACCCAGAACACTTTAGCAACTGCATAGCAATACCCTAGCAACCACTAACACCCCTCTAGCAATGACACCCTAACAACAGTCACCCAGAGCACTTTATCAAATGCATAGCAACGCCCTAGCAACCACTAACACCACGCTAGCAATGACACCCTAATAACAGTCACCCAGAACACTTTAGCAACTCCATAGCAACCACTAACACCACCCTAGCAACAGTCACCCAGAACACTTTAGCAACTCCATAGCAACCACTAACACCACGCTAGCAATGACACCCTAACAACAGTCACCCAGAACACTTTAGCAACTCCATAGCAACTCCCTAGCAACCACTAACACCACCCTAGCAACAGTCACCCAGAACACTTTAGCAAATGCATAGCAACGCCCTAGCAACCACTAACCCCACCCTAGCAATAGTCACCCAGAACACTTTAGCAGTTGCATAGCAACGCTCTGTCAACGTGGCAGTGTGTAATGACTTGTTCAAACAGTCTACATTACATCATCATATTCAGTATTCAATCGGTTTGCTCCGTCCCTGACATGCTCCGCCCCTTCGTCTCTGTCTGTCTACCCATAAGCCCCAGTAGGTTTCCCATCTCGCCCCGTGGGTGTTGTTGTGTGTCAGTAAGCGTGTTAATGTATTCTAGCTCAGCTCTGTCTCATGGGAAGATTAATAACTAATTACTACAGGTCACTCAAGCAGATGGGCTTCCTGTGTGTGTGTGTGTTCTCCTTAAACTCTCATGAATTCATATTATGGAAGTCAGTGGCTACCGTCAACTGTCTGGTTATCAATATTCTTCAAATATCTTTGGTGTTCAACAGAAGAAAGAAACTCAACTTAGTGACTAAATGATGAAAGATTTTTCATTTTGGGGTGAACTGTCCCTTTAAGAATAAACTATTCTTGACTGCTAATATGTAATTTTCTAACTAAAGAATAAATTTGAGAATATATTGTATTCCCAAATATATTCGTTACCCTTTTTTTTTTTTAGATTGTTCTGAAGACAAAACTTAAGAAGAATTTGAATTCCTGGAAAGAATGTTTGTAAAATTCATCATAAATAAAACCTTACAGTAAGAATAACCTCCAACTTGCCTTAAATCCCAATAAATAAGATCGATTGGTTTACTGGGTTGTATCAAATATTAAGCATTACAGCATAACACTACCTACATTATACTACATATTATAATTACTAGGATGTGCACTACAAAAGTACATTAAAAAATATATACTTTAGAGCTTCTTAGGAACTTGTCAGTTGTGGCCCAGACACGGTTCGCAGGTCTGAGCTGATGTCACGATCTCCATTCACCACGCCTGTCATCACAAAACACTACATTTCCCACAATCCAGATGCAGGTGTGTGTGTGTGTGTGTGTGTGTGTGTGTCAGGAAGTGATGCAGATGCTTGTTGGTAATCCAACTGCTCAATATCTAATTGAGACATTCCATGAGCGCGGAGCAGAACAACGCATCTGATGAACATTAACCTGATCTCCATGCCTGTGTGTGTGTGTGTGTGTGTGTGTGTGTTGCTGCCCTCGACCCACCGGCCTGACCATTAACCCTCCGCAGCACTGATGTGTGCTCTATTCTCGCAGATATCATGTGTGTTTATGCAGCTTTACTTTAGTCTGGTGGGAAAAAATTAAATTAAATTACAATTACAATTAACCATATAGCCAGCTAACAAAAACATGTTCTAGAATGTTTTGATAACATTCCCATTAAGTTACGAAACGTTGTTTCTTTATGTTCTATGAGCATTAAAACATTTTAGAAATGTTTTATTTTGGTTATGCAAAGGTTAAAGGAACGTTTCATTTTTTGCAAACATTATGGGAACGTTACTTTTGAATGTTCTCAAGCAGAAATATATATATTTTTTAAAAAGTTAGACAAACATGCAACAAATACATTTCATGTATCAATAATGTTTTTGTACTATTGAACAAACGTTCTATTAACGTTACTGGAAGATGTTTGTTGAGAGAACCTTAAACCTAGAGAAAGTTAGCCCTGTTAGCTAGGTAAGAGTGCTAGTTAGTAGTGTGGAAGAATAAACAGAGTCACTAGCTTTTTAAAAGTAAAATAAAACACTAAAGATAGAAATTAAATATGGATTAATCACAGTTTTTTGGGGGCTATTTATTATAGCAATACATTTTAATGTTTGATTTTAAGTATCCACCTTGTTTTGCAATGCAGCAGTAAGTTGTTTACTGTGAATGCGCGAGACTTCCGGTTCATTATAATACTAAACGGTGAAAATATTTGCGCTACAAACCAGTGTGTTTGCAATTATGATCATAAATTAAAATATGGTAACAAATACCAGTTTGCAATATAAAATCAGCATAACGTGCGCGGTGCGCCTTCTCTTTATTTAAATATGGCTTATTAAAACAGAATTACTAAAGCAGTGATCAACAAGGAGCATCCATGAGTCTGGAGGGAATTAATAAAAGAAGATGAATCTGAATGAAGCCGTGAGAAACACATCAGAGCCGCGAGGAAACAGCGCCCTCTGCTGCCCGCAGCACCACAGCAGCGCTATCAGCGGAGTCTAAATGCTTTCTATTCATCAAAGTATCAGGTTCCAAAAACATATTGTGCAGCACAACTGTTTTCAACATTGATAATAATCAGAAATGTTTCTCGAGCAGCAAATCAGCATATTAGAATGATTTCTGAAGATCATGTGACACTGAAGACTGGAGGAATGATGCTGAAAATACAGCTGCGCATCACAGAAATACATTACAGTTTAACAGAGATTCACATAGAAAACAGCTGTTTTGACAACCTGATTAAAAGAAAGAGCAAAACCAAAATTCATTAAAATATTTATTTATAGGAAATAAGTTACAGTCGGCATGTAGAATAATTTATCATAAATACTAAAAAATTAAAACTATTTACATTCAAACCTCCAGTTTTATATACATATCCACAACTATTTACATGCATTGACTAAACAAAGCGAATCAAGTGATGAAGGTCTTCAGCTGCGTTCTTTCTCATGCTCTTCATCATCATCATCATCATCATCATCGCTGTCTGAGTCCTCGTACAAGCAGATCGTGGCCTGAAGCGGATAACTGCGCAGGAGGAGCTCAGCGTCCAGGTACAGCGAGATTTGGGCCAGAACAACCTGCAGAGATCAAGATGAAGAGTGAGTTCAGATGCTTTCGAGATCAGATCAACATCCAGAACGGACCAAGGTTCAGTCAAAGGTCTAAACGAATGCTCTTCAAGTAACATTAACAGAGCGTTCGTTCAGTCTTTTCAGGTTTTTAATAATGTTCTTCGAACGTTAGCACAAACACATTGCTTATACACGTTTCAGTTCGTCGAACGTTCTTTAAATGTTGCCACTTGTTTCCGAACGTTCAAAAGTAACGTTCCCGGAATGTTTCAAAATGATCAAACGGAACGTTTCTATAATACAGCTTCACAATAATACACTGGAAAATGACAGAATCGATGCAAACTTCATCAAATATGAGACGTTCTGCTAAGAGCTTATGTAGTAATGTTCACTCACAGTTCTCTGGTTTTTAATAATGTTTAAAAAAAAAAAAAGATCATCTAAAGTTGTTTCAGAGGACGCTCAAAAGTAAGTAAGCGCGCAGAAAAATACTTTTTACATTTATAGTTAGCTATAATTCATCACATTCATCAAGTAAGTAAATAAATATATATGTATAAATATACTTTGCGTCCACTAGAGGACGCTCATAGACTGAAAAAGTGAAATATATCAGAATATTTTATTTTCCTCATCCTCATACACACACAGGGAAAGATGGGAACATCAGTGTATATAAACATTTACAGTCAGCAAATTACAATTTCATATGGAGCCATCAGAAATGTGTGTGTTTGCAGAGAAGGAGGTCAAAGTTATGAGAGGAACTTTCTGAGAACAGTAACAGGGAACGGTCGAGGTTCTCTCAAAGTTCTTCCAGAAGCGTTAATAGAACGCTCGGTCAAAGTTCTCTGGCCTTTAATAATGTTCTCAAAACGTTAGCGCAAAAACAATAGTTTTGGAATGTTTTTTCATCTAACGTTTTTTAGATGTTACTGCTTGTTTCAGAACGTTCAGAAACATTCAAAAGTAACATTGCCGTAATGTTGGCGAAATGATAGAATGGAATGTTTCCTTAACGTTCGCATAACCAAGAAAAACAACGTTTTTAAAACATTAAAATAACTGGACGTTTAGAGGGCATTCAGAAATAATGTTTTCATAACTCAATAGAAACATTAGAAAACCGTTCTTAGAACATGTCTGTTTTAGCTGGGACATTTCCGACAAACGTCTGTACTGGATATTATATTCTCAGTTCTTAGCAAACAAGTGTGTGTGTGTGTGTGTGTGTGAGAGAGAGAGTTTACTATAGTTTAAAATGAACATGTTGTCAGCATTTACTCACCCTCAAGCTGTTCCAAACCTGTTTGAGTTTCTTTCTTCTGCTGAACACACACACAAAAAAAGGTATTTTAAAGAATGTTGGCAATCAAACAGTTTCTGGTAGCCACTGACTTCCATAGTATGAAAAAAAAATACTGCAGTGTCAAACATTCTTCATTCTTTTTCAGAAGAAAGAAACTCATACAGACCTGTTTGAGTTTCTTTCTTCTGCTGAACACACACACAAAAAGGTATTTTAAAGAATGTTGGCAATCAAACAGTTTCTGGTAGCCACTGACTTCCATAGTATGAAAAAAAAATACTGCAGTGTCAAACATTCTTCATTCTTTTTCAGAAGAAAGAAACTCATACAGGAATGGTTAATGATGAAAGAATTACCATTTTTGGGTGAACTGTTCCTTTAAGTGTGTAAACACACACACACACTCTCTCTCACATACACACTCTCTCTCACATACACACACACTCTCTCTCTCACATACACACTCAATCACACACACACACACACTCTCTCTCACTCACTCTCACACCCTCTCACTCACTCTCACACACTCTCACTCACTCTCACACACTCTCACTCACTCTCACACACTCTCACTCACTCTCACACACTCTCACTCACTCTCACACACTCTCACTCACTCTCACACACTCTCACTCACTCTCACACACTCTCACTCACTCTCACACACTCTCACTCACTCTCACACACTCTCACTCACTCTCACACACTCTCACTCACTCTCACACACTCTCACTCACTCTCACACACTCTCACTCACTCTCACACACTCTCACTCACTCTCACACACTCTCACTCACTCTCACACACTCTCACTCACTCTCACACACTCTCACTCACTCTCACACACTCTCACTCACTCTCACACACTCTCACTCACTCTCACACACTCTCACTCACTCTCACACACTCTCACTCACTCTCACACACTCTCACTCACTCTCACACACTCTCACTCACTCTCACACACTCTCACTCACTCTCACACACTCTCACTCACTCTCACACACTCTCACTCACTCTCACACACTCTCACTCACTCTCACACACTCTCACTCACTCTCACACACTCTCACTCACTCTCACACACTCTCACTCACTCTCACACACTCTCACTCACTCTCACACACTCTCACTCACTCTCACACACTCTCACTCACTCTCACACACTCTCACTCACTCTCACACACTCTCACTCACTCTCACACACTCT
Organism: Sinocyclocheilus rhinocerous; assembly: GCF_001515625.1. Classification (NCBI taxonomy): domain Eukaryota; kingdom Metazoa; phylum Chordata; class Actinopteri; order Cypriniformes; family Cyprinidae; genus Sinocyclocheilus; species Sinocyclocheilus rhinocerous. The sequence continues at coordinate 88,522 of NW_015629036.1, forward strand.
CACTCACTCTCACACACTCTCACTCACTCTCACACACTCTCACTCACTCTCACACACTCTCACACACACACACACACTCTCTCTCACATACACACACACACACACACACACACACATTCTCTCACATACACACTCAATCACACACACACACACTCTCTCACATACACACTCAATCACACACACACACACTCACTCATAAGGCAGTGCTGGTTTCATGTTATGCTCATGTACTTCGAATCGTCTCTATATATGATCCTCCAGAGGATCTTCCCTCTATTTTCCATGAACTCTTATATATCTGCGTCTCCGCTCCGAGCGAGAGGACCTTAAATGAAGGTCACACAGTGAAGATGAGTCACGAAGACTTTCTCTTGCATTAATGTTCTCTTTCATAACAATCCTCCTGCAGAAGCCTCATATTCTCTGTGACTCACAGGATATTAAATCTGAAGTATTAATGAAGAAAGAGCCGGCGGATTGATGCATCGTCTGCTGGAACTCATTTGATGTCCTCCTGCATTTCTCTGATGCTCTTTTGCTTTCAGTGAAAGCGCTGCATTAGCTCTGCTCCTCACATCAGGAACTTTATGGCTTCAGAAGACATTGTTATATTTATAAATTCTCAGTTTCTCTGGATTTACTAGGTATGGGTTTGAGTAAAATGTTAATATGTTTTATCCTGTAAAGGTCTGATAACATTTCTTCAAAACATGGCATCTTTGTTTTTTCAACCAATTGTCATTTCATGCTCTAAACAACAAAATTTTTATTTAAAAATTGGAAGAAATGTCATCAGTAGTTTACAGAATAAAACAAAAATTACACTTTACTCAAACACATAACTACAAATCATAAATCCAGAGAAACTGAGGATTTTCAAGTGGTCTCTTAATTTTTTTCCAGAGCTCTCTGTGTTTGTTTGGATC
>NW_015629036.1:89526-99236 GCF_001515625.1 Sinocyclocheilus rhinocerous
AGAGTGTGTGTGTGTGTGTGTGTGTGTGTATGTGTAAGAGAGTGTGTGCGTGTGTGTGTGTGTGTGTGTGTGTAAGAGAGTGTGTGTGTGCGTGTGTGTGTGTTTGTGTGTGTGTGTGTGTTCTAAATGCTGGTTTTGTTTCGTCAGACTCTATAGTGATTGGCTTCTGGGTCGGACTGGCTGTGTTCGTCATCTTTATGTTCTTTGTTTTGACGCTGCTGACAAAAACAGGAGCTCCGCATCCAGAGTGAGTAAAACACAAACACTTTATTAAACGGATGTGGATAACATGGATAACATTCGATTTTTTTTATTATTTTGGTGAGAAATATGAGAGTTTATATTGTGATCTCTGACTTTTTGAGTTCAACAACATTGTTCAGATCTTTTCTGAAACTTTAATATTAGATTTTAACCCTCGTTACGCTTTCATGTCTGTTTTGACCTGGAAGAGATGCATAAAAATTTCTATGAAATGCATAGTTTTTACTCAAGGAATAAAACTTTGCAAACACTTTAAGAGCCTCAAAATACACATCATTTGTTTTTTTTATTTTTTCAGATTTTTTAGAATATTCTTTTTTTAGAGATATAAACATTTAAAATGTTTGGGTCATTTTGACCTGGGTATGTATGGAGTACCATTAATGTCAAAAATACTTCGCTAAATTATCTATGAAGTTATATTAGTGTCAAAAACTGCTGTAATATTTTTAGCCATTTCCTCGTATCTCACACACTTTTGGACTGAATTATGTTAATGAACATGAATATGTACGTCAAAAATGAACCACTGCAGCATGAAAAACTAATCACTTTTTCATCTGAAAGTGAAGTGAATTTATTTTGTTTTAAAACTTTTCAAATTAATTTGTCATTTTGATGTTGTTTTGTTATAAATAAATATGTAGATTTCATAAATGTAAGATTTTGAGCAATTCAAATAAATTTTATTCATTTCCTTTCATTCCACTGGGGTTAATGCTGGTAAATCTCAGATTATGTGTTCTTGTAAATTTCATACAATTATATATTCAAATAAAATTTCTTATTAATATTGAAAAAATATCTATATGTTTGCATGATATATATTTTTTGGTGTTCATGTGTAATTTGAAATTAAAATACAATTCAAATTTGTCAATATATAAAACAGGTGTAAAAGCAGTAATAACATGGTAACATTCAAAACGTTGACGTTTTTTCACTATAACTCATTAATGAGAAGTTGCTGATCTCATATAATATGGTTGAAAGTTCTGACTGTTTTTTTTTTTAAATGATGTGAAGATAGTACAGATTTTGAATGCATTATGAGATATTAAATCTCATCAGTCAGAGAGTGTCAGTCTTTGGGACTATAAATAAAATCCCACACAATACTGGAGCAGTTATTATGCCAAACTCTCTCTCTCTCACACACAAACACACACGCACACACACACACACACACACACACACAAACACACACACTCAATAACACACAACATGCTGCTTTTGTTCAGATGTGTTATTGTAGAATAAGGTTCACGTGTGTCTCCATAGAAACAGAGAGTCTGTAATCACATATTCAAATGAGCAGAAACACTTCAGCTGCTGCATATATTACAGCAAATGAGCCCTGATTTAATTACTCATTAAAATGTGCTGTTCACCTAAATCAAAGATCAGACACGTAAAAAAAAAAAAAAGATTTAGCTTTCTACTACACTGAAAAAAAATCGGTGCAAAAACAGTTTTTACATTCAAAAATTGCTAGTAAATTTAACAACTACAAAAATGAACACCATTGAATTAAACATTAAATTTTGAAGTAGAAAAAATCTGAAATTGTATTTTCTCCAATAACAACATACACCAATAATCTTTGTTTTATTTACAACTTCGAAAACTCACTTTTTACAGTGTATATAAACAAGTAAAAACAAAAAAAAAGTTTAAAATATCAAAATATAATCACAAAAATCGCAAAGATTTTGCGATATTTTAATAGAAATATTACCAATAGATTAAATATAGATTTTAAATTAAATTTATTAAAAATTTAAATTTATGCCAAAATGTAAAGTCACTCAGAAAGTTATTTGGGGACCAAGTTTTGGTATATAGTTACTGATAACGTATTATTTCCCATTTATTAAATAAAATAAAATGAGAAAATGTTTATTTAATCATGTGTTTGTCTTTTTTTCATTCAATTAGGCTTTTTTAAAAATATGTCTATATAGTTTTTATTATTTTTATTTTAGTTTTTGTATAGTTTTTTAATGAAAATGAGTAATGTTTTCTTTAGCTGAAGTAAAATAAGTTTTTTGTTTTTTTTTGTTGATCTTTATTTTATTTCAAGTAACAAAAATGTTTTTATGACGTTCAACCATGCAATTGTATAAAAATTTTAAAAAAGTTTAAAAAATGCAGTTCAATCATGTGGTTGTATACAGTTTCTTTTTTTTTATTTTACTCAATCTAAAAAATTTTATTTACATTTACATTTAGTCATTTAGCAGACACTTTTATCCAAAGCGACTTACAAATGAGGACAATAAAAGCAGTCAAAACTAACAAAAGAGCAACAATATATAAGTGCAAATGACAAGTCTCGGTTAGCCTAACGCAGTACACGTAGCAAGGTGTATATAAATATATATATATACACCTTCACACACACTCACTCACTCACTCACTCACTCACTCACTCACTCACACACACACACACACACAGACACTCACACACACACACGCACGCACGCACGCAGGCACAGAAGATTTGGAAGCCGCTCTTGCCAGTCTTAGGGCTTCAACAACTATTTTATTTATATTTAAACTATTTTATTAAATAGTAAACTATATTATAATAGTAAACTATTTTATTTAATAGTAAACTATTTTATTTTTATTTATATTAAAAATGCAATTTTTTATTTGTATTAAAAAGTTTCAATTAAACACATTTTAATATTTTTTTAAACACAAATTTAACTTTTTTAATATAGTAGAAATTTTTTTTAAAAAGTAAAAAATTTGAAAATGCAATGAGATTATTTAATAGTTACAGATTTGTCAAAAAAGTGCCACCTGATGTAACACAAAGCCTCAGTCTGTCCGTGTTTCTCCGCAGGATCCCTGATCCCAGTGAAAAGCATCATGGTCTAGCTGACTGTATGCTGGAGCTTGGCGGCTCTCAGGCGTTTTCTCTGCCGCCGCTGCCGGACGAATCACGTTCCCTCTTTCACTTCTACATTCACGAGGAGGCCGTCAGAGACGCTGTGACTGGCCGAGGGAGGCGTTGTGGGCGGGGCCCCGGGCTCCACCTCCAGAGGGCAGCGAAGGACGAAAGAGGAGATGAAGACGAGCACTTCCTGTCCGACTTCCACATTCCGAACTTCGTGAGCTCCGAGCAGAACTCCAGCGTCGGCAACGATGACTTCCTGCCGTGTGAGCCGCCAATCATCACAGACAGCCAATCGGCTGCTCTGAAGAGCTTAGAGCCCGCCCACACTTCCTATGATGTCATCAGACGCTAAGCTAACACACAGACTCGTGTTTCACATGGACAGTGATTGATTGAATGCAGATTATAATGAGGGCATACAGCTCTTATTCATATCTGTTTTTATTATTTAAAGAAACTGTTTAATTATGCAGTAGATAGTGTAAGTGAACATCCTTTCACTATACGGTGTTATGGACTCTAAGGTGACTTTATTTATTTAGTTACTTTAGTTACTGAGCAAAATGATGAAGGAAAGTGAAGTCTTCACTTCTTTAAAGATTCAGAACAAGTTTCTTTGATTTATTAGACTGTGTGTGTGTGTGTTTACAAGTATTGTAATATTATAGAGATACTATTATAGTTTTTATTAAAAGTTTGAATTAGTGTTTGTTTTTCCATTTTTTTTATTTTAATTTTTTTAACATTTTTAATAATTGTATTGTCCTTTTTTTTTAATGTTTATATATTTTTATATATTTTTTTTTTTTTTCAGTTTTAGTTTTAGTTATTTTTGTACATCGTTTAATCTAAATGAAAATATTAAATGTTTTCTTGGCATCTAAAGTTTTTAACAAAAACATCGTTGTTAAAGTTTTAACAAAAATGTCACAAAGTGTCACTTCTTACTTTTTTGTCACTTTTTTTTTTTCAAAAGTAGCTGTGCATTCAGACAAAATAAAAAGATTTTGTAAGCGACGTATAAATGCACACAAATCATATTTTTTATTTGTTTTTGATTCAGAAAGGTGTTTGATTGCGACTTTCTCACAATTCAGACTTTTTTTCTCACAGTTCTGCGAAACAACTCAGAATTGCAAGATATGAACTCTGCAACATTGTGAGATAAAAGTCTCAGTTAGGGGCCGTTCACACACAACGCGCGTGTTTGTTGCTCCATCTTGGCTGAGCTTTCAATGTTGTTATGGAAAGGGTGAAGGTGATTGGTTGGTTCTTGTCACATGACTTGCGGCATTCTGAAAAGTTGAGATGTTTTTATCTCGCTAGAAAAAAATGAGTGCGTCGCACAACGTTGCTCTATATTTGCGCATCTACATTTGAAATAACAAAGTTGAGCGCGCAAAAGACGCAACATGTGAACGGCCCCTAAAACGTTGATGCGGCGCTCAGGAACGTTTTTTAAAAAAGCACAGCACAGAACGCCTCCTAAGTCATGTTGCCGTCAGATAAAACGGTTGCCATGCCAACTTGCTACTGTAAACAACGCTTGCCCCGCCTCCGGGGTCTTCTGATTGGCCCACTGTTTTGGAACTGACATTGATGTGAAAGTTGAAATTCTTTTAGCTTGACACGGCGTCTTAAAGATGCAGCACTGCAAAAGACACGAGACGCGAGCGCAGAGGTCATACACGACCATCTAGAGCACGTTTACGTCGAAAAACAATGCAAAAGTAGCATTTTGGAATAGAAATACGCGTTCCGTGTGAACGGCCCCTCACCTTGTTATTTTCTAAACATGCTTCCGTAGCTAGTGCAACCTTTGCAATATGGATCATATGTTAGACAGGACAGCGAGTGTTTGGGAAACCTGTTTGGAAAGTCATTTTGCATGTGCATATATCACTTACAGGGGTTTAAGTGCCAAAATTCGGTCATTTTTGCACTGATATTTAGTCATTGCTCACTAAAAGCATGTATTTGAACTCTCAAACAAGCAAACGGAGGCTGAAAGCGCCAGCATGTTTGTGACAGATGCTGTTCCTCCTGAGAATAGATGAGAGACACGAGTAAACACTGCGATTAACGCCTCTAATGACCACCAAACACACTGGGTTCAGCGCAAAGCATTCTGGGTGAGCGAATCGAAGCGCTTTCCAGAGTTATGAGACATTAAGAGACAAAATGAGAGGTTTATTACGGCGTCCCGCGTCTCTCACAGATCTATAATGAAGCCGTAGTGAGTGTAATGGCACAGGCGGCGAGGAGAAACAGAACACATACGCTCACACACACACACACAGAGAGATACGCTCACACTCACACACACATACGCTCACACACACACACAGAGATACGCTCACACACATACGCTCACACACACAGACACACATACGCTCACACACACACTCACGCTCACACACACACACACATACGCTCACACACACACGCTCACACTCACACACACACACACACACACACACACACACACACACACACACACACACACACACACACACACACACTCTCTCTCACACACACACTCACTCACTCACTCACTCACTGTTAAATAAAAAATAACTACTTAAAATTGTTTTTGTAAATTTTATTCTATACATTAATCATTTCATTTCATTTAACCCAATTCGATATTAATTCCATTTTAATTCATATTAGTTTAGAGGTTTATTTCCATTTGCACAGGTACATTGGTCTTCTTGTGCATTTCTCAGAGTCAGCTTTTGTAGAAAAGTAAGGAGCGGTAATCATTCTCAAAAAGTGCAAAAAAAAAGACCCTATGTACAAATAGATTTTCTAACTGAATTAGATACACAAATAGGTTATTTATGTAGACATTATAAAAAGTAGTAAAGTAAATGAGTAATATTGCATGTTCTAAACTAAACATAAGTAATATTGCACAGAAAAATAACATGGATTATTACACTGCTGTACATGGTTATACATGGTCGGTCACAGAACAGGACATTATATTTATTAAATGCAGAGCTCAAATTCCGAGTATGAGACATCACACGTCACTTTAAATAAGGCCTAAATTAAATAATATATTATATAAATGACAAAAAACTTTATATACATCTTGACTTAGTAATTACCTGGAATAAAAAGTTTAGGTTAATAATCAATTTAGGTTAAAGTAAAGTTGATAAAGCTAAAACTGAAATTAAAATAAATACAAGCTAAATTGAATTATTAATCATATTAATTGGAATTAATATGGAATTGAATGAAATGAAATGTAATTATACTATATATATATATGTGTGTGTGTGTGTGTGTGTGTGTGATGAGTGTGTGTGTATGTGTGAGTGTGTGTGTGTGTGTGTGTGTGTCTGTGTGTGTGCGTGCGTGCGTGCGTGCGTGTGTATATGATAAAACTTGACCAACTTTAAGTTATGAAAAAAGTTATTTCTGAATGTTCGCTGAATGTTTATTTAAATGTTTACATTTATTATATTTTTTTGGTTATACAAACATTAAGGGAACATTCCAATTTATGATTTTGCAAACATTCTGGGAACGTTACTTTTGAATGTTCTCTGAACGTTCTGAAACAATTGGCAACATTTAAAAAAACAACAAAAACATTTCAGAAATAAAATATTCCATATACAATCTATAAATAATGTTTTTGCGCTCACGTTTTGAGAACATTCTTAAAAACCAGATAACTTTGAACAAACGTTCTATTAGCATTACTGGAAAAACGTTTGTTCATAACTTTGAGAGAACCTTGCCAGAACGTTACTTGTTAGCTTTGCATGACCAGCTGGGAACTGGTTTGTTTCTGGTCTTAGATGATCTACTAGACTACTAGCTACTGTCCTAAAAATACATTTTTATTGGTTGAGCTAAAACTTCCACACAACCAAAGAAAGGCCTGTTTGTTAGAAAAAACATCTGCGGTGCGGTTCTTTCGTCGGCAGGTGGCGCTAACACTTCTAAAGCTGCGGTTTACAGTCGAATGAAGCTCTCTGTGACTTGTGTGTGATTCTGGGCCCAGAAACCCTGGAAACATAAAGGGCCCAACAGACAGCCAAGCATAAAACCGCAGTTTAACTAGAAGCTAAATGAAGGGACTGCTCAGACAGGACAGAGAACGCGTTCTCCTCTGATTGCTTGAACATGAACGCTTCAGTTAAACGAACCTCAGCTCAGATCAGGAGAAGTGAGAGGGTCTGCCCGTGAAAGCATTCCAGTGTTTGTGTTTGCTGGTGCTGGTGGCACACAGAGACCCGGCCCTGCCATCTGGATCGCATTTCAGACAGCAGGAACCGAATATGTGCGGTTAAAGTGAGTCACGGCAGGCGTTACGAAACACTCCCAGAATGCCGAGCGCAAACGCGCGGGAAACCACGGAAACAAGTCATTAAAACTTAATGTGATGTATTGAGGATAGGGTTAAACATCTGTTTTTCCAGCTCTACTGTAAATGTTTTTTTTTTCTTAAATGTTTTAGTTGGACATTCATCTAATGTTTTTTTATTTTTATTTTAAATGTTACTTGTAATGTAACGTTCCTATAATGTTTGCTAAACTAAATGGAATGTTCCTTTAACGTTCGCATGGATGTTTCGAATGTTCAGAGAACATAAAGAAATAATGTTTTCATAACTAAATGGGAACGTTAGCAAAACAAAGCTGGGAATTGTGCACTTTTTTTTGGAAGTTCTGCTTGTTTTGCCTTATTATGGGTGTGTATGTGTGTATATATATATATATATACACACTCAAACACGGGTGAAATGGCGTTTTAAAGTTCAGCGCAAGACATTTTTAGAATCATTTTTAGAAGCGCGGGAATATGCAAATATAACTTGCATGTATATCTGTTTTGCGGAGAGCCCAGTATAAATAAATAACAGCATAATAAATGTAAAATGGCCAAAATAGCAAACACAAAGACACATACAAGAAAAAATACAATTAAAAATACGTTCTAAAATTTATTACACATCTCATATCAACACAACTGAAGATCCACCAATACATATTTCTTGCTGGTTATTACTGACTCATTAATCTCTGCAAAACTGCATTCCCTGTCCAGGACCAGGCTTGAGTTACTAGTTTTGTTACAAATACATGTGTTTTTTTAATATATTCCTCTTGTAGGTGAAATGAAAGCAGCCATTGGAGAGTAGACTAATGACCCAAAAACCTCATTAACCAGTCTGTCAGTCTGTAAAAGCATCAAGTCGAAGCAAGTTCCCAAAGACGCGTGTGAACGCTGCGAGATTCTCTTCATTTGTTTCCCTGCTCATTAAAGCACTAGACTCTGGTGTCGACGCCAAAGTCTAACCGTGGGTGTGGAGGCCTGCATGCATGAATAATTCAGTGTGTGTGTGTGTGTGTCTCGTTGCACAACGTTCTCTGGCCTCACACCTGTTCTTCTGACAGTGGACTCACACAGGTGACATTATTCGGGTTTGTGAGCATATAAAGTGGGTGAGATTTCTTCAGGAGCTGATGCTGATGTCCTGACCCGCTGGATCATGGTAAGCTGGCACGTTTCTCCTTGTTTACACACTTGACTGGTCAGAATGGCTTTGTGTTTGAGTGAGAATCCGTCTGAACAGGTCTGTTCTTGAGCATTAAAGCTGCGGGTGTGACGCTCAGGTAAATAATCAGCGCGGGCGTTTGAGCTTTCTCTTTCTTTACACGAGAACTCCAGCATCAGATCCATCTGATATGATTCATCTCCAGCGATACTTTCAACAGCTGAGTCTCTCTGCATTTGTTTTAATAATGGACGAGGAGAGTGCATGCATGCATGCATGGATTTGATCTAAATATCTTGATTATTATCCTTAGGAAATCATACCACAAGAGTTTTGCAGGTTTCACTTAACCTGCTGTTCTTTAAAAAAAACATCTACAGGTTCCAGGCTACAAATTTAGGCGATGAAAACGGTGTGGGAACATTGTTTTAACATGTCGCTAAAACGTTAAAATGTGCCGTTTTCTTGTCATGCTTAGAACGTTATTTAAAGGTTGCAAACACGTTTTGCATGTTCTACTCACCCAATATATAACATTATTTAAACATTTATCTGTAATATCCTAGGAATGTTAATAAAATGTGCAGTATTCCTGTCATGCTTATAATGTTATGTAAAGGTTACAGAAAGCGTTTCCTGGAACGTTCATCAAGTAGCTACAAATGAGAATGTTGAGAATGTTGAGAAATTCAAAGAATGCTTTGAATGTTTATCAAATATAAGAAGATTCCATAAAAACGTTTTTTCCTGACATGTATAACTTAAAAAAAAAAAACACTATACTGTTTGATATTGTAGCAACTTTTTAAAACATTGTTTACAAGTGCTTTAAAGAGAGATGATTTGCTGTAAACGTTCCACATTTTTCCAAATCAAACTAAGCATGCATAATAATGAAAACAGCATTCAAGAAAGAGTTATTTACGTATATTTAATAAGCGTATAATAACTGAACAATAGCGCATGTGTGCTGAACTGAGCAGCGTTGTTGTTGTGAAATGTAGGCTATGTTAAAT
>NW_015629036.1:99786-102433 GCF_001515625.1 Sinocyclocheilus rhinocerous
TGTGGGAACATTGTTTTAACATGTCGCTAAAACGTTAAAATGTGCCGTTTTCTTGTCATGCTTAGAACGTTATTTAAAGGTTGCAAACACGTTTTGCATGTTCTACTCACCCAATATATAACATTATTTAAACATTTATCTGTAATATCCTAGGAATGTTAATAAAATGTGCAGTATTCCTGTCATGCTTATAATGTTATGTAAAGGTTACAGAAAGCGTTTCCTAGAACGTTCAAGTAGCTACAAATGAGAATGTTGAGAATGTTGAGAAGTTCAAAGAATGCTTTGAATGTTTATCAAATATAAGAAGATTCCATAAAAACGTTTTTTCCTGACATGTATAACTTTAAAAAAAAACACACTAAACTGTTTGATATTGTAGCAACTTTTTAAAACATTGTTTACAAGTGCTTTAAAGAGAGATGATTTGCTGTAAACGTTCCACATTTTTCCAAATCAAACTAAGCATGCATAATAATGAAAACAGCATTCAAGAAAGAGTTATTTACGTATATTTAATAAGCGTATAATAACTGAACAATAGCGCATGTGTGCTGAACTGAGCAGCGTTGTTGTTGTGAAATGTAGGCTATGTTAAATTCGCTTTGGGAGCTTGGAAACGCGTTTCTGAATGTGCTCTTGTGTTCATTGTGTTGGATTCGGTTCATCTGATCCTCTGAAACCCAATCCAGCTCTGCCTCCCTCCGTCTCTCTCCGCGCGCGTGCTGCAGCGCACTCATAATTAACCATCGCCCGAAGCCTCCGCTAATGAGCCGCTCGTCTGATCGCTTTGATCGATCCGGAGCTCCGCTGAGCCGCAGGGCTGGATCACTTCACGAAAGACGCGCTCCTCTGGGTGTTTCGCTCGCCGCAGACCGTGAGTTTCTCAAGAGCTCTGATGAACTTCAGCCTAATGACTGCATGAGATTCTGTAGAACGACATTTGAGAATAGCATGCGCTTTGTTTCCTATTCATACTTTTCCTCGTTTTTATTTTTTCTCAGTCCTGTAACTGTAACGAAATGTTCTCTCAGACTGTCTATTTCTATAGAGAGAGAACACTTTGATAAAAGTTATTAGACATAAAGTCAAACTTTGAATAATGCCTTCTGATGCCATTCCCAAAATACTTGTTTTAGAATATGATGCTGTTTCTCCTTAAAGGGACAGGTCACCAAAAAAAAAAAAAAAAATGCAAATTTGATCATTTACTCAACCTCAGGTTGTCCCAAAGCCTGTATGAGTTTCTTCCTTCTGATACTCTGATTAAAATATACTTTGAAGAATGCTGGTAATCAAATAGTTGGCGGTAGCCATTGTCTGGCGTTTTTTTTTTCTCCATACTATGGAAGTCAATGGCTGTTTAGCAGAATTTTCATTTTTTGTTGAAACTATCCTTTTAAGCTTCAATGACAGTGATGGTTATCACCGCTTTAGTACCAGAAACTGTGTTTAGCATCGTTATATTGAGGGATTTATGTGTCTGTTTTTGTTTTTTACTAACAACTGTAAGCTGAGGCTGATTAAATGGCAGATTCGTGGGCTTTGCTTGTGCAAATGCTTCTATGTTGCATTTCTGAATGCTGTTTTTCATCACAAACTACACGATAACCACAATTTGAGCGAAAAGTTGAATTGAAAAATGACCGTGAGTTTGAGAATGTGTTTGTGTTTGGTCTTTTGCTTTGATGGCAGCAGCACTTGCATGATCAGACTCATCGGTGACCTAGAAATAGTGCAGAATATTAGACATTTAGGGTTTTGCATCCTATATGTTTTACATTTTTCTTTGTTTCCAAGAATCGTAAAAGTAGTCGACTTTTGCACCAATTTTGGCTCTGATTTGCAACGTTAGTTGGTGAAAATCTCTGTTTTTTTAACTTTAGACTATAATTTCGAGCATGAGCTTAGTTTATATTGGTTTACTCATTCAAAGCATTTCCAATTAGCATGTTAGCATTTAATGAACAAGTTAAGAGCAGTTAACCAGTGATGGGGGAAACAAACCTTTTCGAAGCTTTGTATCAATTGAACCAATTGCTTCGCAAAATTATTCTCTGTTCCGAAGCGCTCGAAACACCAATAACACAAACAAAACTCGTTTTGTTTGTTTTATGGAGGACTTGTCTAAACAGGCAAATCAGGAACTATTAACTTATTTTTTAATTAATGAATCATTAAAAATGTCTACAAATTTATAAAACTGATCTGAGATCAGGTAAAAACCGGTTCAACTGAACCATTGAAATTTCGAAACTAAGCCTCATTTGCTGAAGTCATGTGACTTTGGCAGTTTGATATGCGCTCCGAAGCACTGATTCATTCACAAAGGTTTCGAAGCTTCGTGAAGCAGTGCTTCGAAAGCGCCCATAAATGCCATGTCAGATGCCGGTTCTGTTCCACATTTGCAGTGTAACGATGGCTTTTGTTGATGTAGCAGTCTATATACATGTGAATGATTAAAGTAACCGGTTAAATGTGACCCTGGAGCACAAAACCAGTCATAAGGGTCAATTTTTCGAAATTGGGATTTATGCATCATCTGAATAAATGAGCTTTCCATTGATGTATGGTTTGTTAGGATAGAACAATATTTGACTGTGATACAACTATTTGAGGGTGCAAAAAAATCTAAATATTGAGAAAA
>NW_015629036.1:103052-113120 GCF_001515625.1 Sinocyclocheilus rhinocerous
AAATGTGACTCTGGAGCACAAAACCAGTCATAAGGGTCAATTTTTCGAAATTGAGATTTATGCATCATCTGAAAGCTGAATAAATATGCTTTCCATTGATGTATGGTTTGTTAGGATAGAACAATATTTGACTGTGATACAACTATTTGAGGGTGCAAAAAAATCTAAATATTGAGAAAAAAGTTCTTAGCCATGCATATTACTAATCAAAAATTAAGTTTTGATATATTTACGGTAGGAAGTTTACAAAATATCTTCATGGGACATGATCTTTACTTAACATCCTTAATGACATAAAAGAAAAATCTATAATTTTGACCCATACAATGTATTGTTGGCTATTGCTACAAATATACCCCAGCGACTTAACACTGCTTTTGTGCTCCAGGGTCACAAATGCAAATATTTGAGATAAAAACAACACATATGCATAAGGTTATTATGCAGGTTAATTTCCGGGCGCAAATTTTGCCCCTTAATTTCTGCCCCTGGTGTGTGTTACAGATGAGACTCTCAGGATTTCACGTGTGTTTGTGTGTGTGTTTGCAGGCTGAGAGTCCACAGGAGCGCAGCCCAGGGGTGTTGAGTCGCATCGGGAGCTGGCTGTCGTGGGGTTGGGGCAGAGATGATCCCACGTCCCAAACACAGCAAGAGGAGGCTCCTGAGGAGGACCACGGAGAAACCAGAGCAGACGAGACAGATCCCGCAGAGGCGAGCCCAACCCTCGACCGGAATGCCAAACATCTGAGACTCGAACGCAGTCGGTCGCTTGAGAGGAGAAGGCCACCGGAACTCTTTGAACAAATGGGACGGAGGAGATCTGGCAGGAGGAGGCGGAGCTCTCACGGGGATGGGGGCGGAGCTAAATCCCCAACCAATCCCCAACCTGAAAGCCCTGTAGCAACCAGTTTGACGAGCGGCCCGCGGAAAGCATGCACTGACTCAGCTTTTGAGGAGGCGGCAAACAGCCTTCCAGGAGCCTCCGGAGCAGAAGTGCCAAACTCAGGTAAAGGTGAGGATGTCGTCCGAGAGGAATGGGCCCAAGCGAGCCTGAGTGAAGACGCTGATTTGCCGAACTCGCCGGATTCGCTCGAACAAGCGGCGCTGGTTTATTCAGATATGGACGAGGAACGGGTGGTGAGGCTGACGGAGAGCGCCGAATCCAAACGCAGGAGCATCAAAGTGTCTCACAGCGAGGTGGTCTTCGCTAAAAAGGTGGTGGTCGCCTCGGAGGAGCAAAATGAAGAACAAAATGTGACTTTTAAAGACACCAAACGGCCTAGATCTGATGAAAGAGCGAGGTAAATTTACCTGTTTGACCTGTTTATCGCTGTGCTTACAGGAATAACGTACAATAATCTTGGGTTTGATTTGATCTGAGGGCCTTTTAATGCAAAAGTTGCTGTTTGGACTTGAATCGGAAGCGTCGGAAATCTTTCTTAAAGATTATCAGGACAAAACATCATGCGTCATGTTGTGAAATACGTTCTCTTAGTTGGCTATCAGGTACTTGTCATTCCTCTGGGCTGTAAACATTAAAAATAACCTGCTGGTTAATGATCCTGACCTGGTTCCACGAGCTATCTGCATTGAAAAGAGAAAGCTTTTTCATAACAATTAAATGTTTACATAGTTAAATGCCAGTTTTTCTAGATGTCAGCCTTGCTTTTTTCTTCTGTATGCATCAGCAGCTCTTAAAGGGATAGTTCACCTAAAAATAACCGCCATTCCAACCTGCTACGGGTTTCTTTTGCTGAAAACAAAAGGAGATATTTTGACGTATATTAAAGTATAATTCGCCCCTTCCACAAATCAAGGTCTTAAATTGGAGTATATTTGTCCTTTATCATAAATTCACCCCATTTGTATAAATTTCTCAAAAAACAAGACTTCATATGTCTTTTTGGCATTTAACTTGATTTGATTTTTTTAGACATTTGCGCTGGAAAATGACAAAAATACAAAAAGAACATTATACATTAAGAGTGATTTCCATAGTTGAGCTATTTTTTGTGTGTAAAAGGAATTAAAAAGCAATGGAGACCTGCTGGAAGTTGTATTTTCAGACTTTGAAGTGTTGCTAATTCAACTCATTTTGTTCTCAGACATTTACATTTTTAGAATTGTGTTCCCTTTAACTTATTCCTTAACTTTCTTTAAGAAGTCTTAAATTTGCCTTCATAAATCTTGCAGAAACCCTGCAAAGGAAGAAGGGGAATTCAGTTTCTTAATGGATTTGTGGCTTGCTTCAAGCAGAGAAAGAACTGAAGAGTAGACAAAGCGAGAGAAAGTGGAAAGCAAGACAATGAGTCAACAGCTAACGAAGGGAGTGGATGCTAATATGAATAATCTGAACTTGATTATGTAGACGAAATACTTCCAAGGCACTCACGTGGTGAAATAAAAATGAAATGAAAAATGAACTGGGCTTAAATCATTACAACTAGTTAAAAGTAGATCTATGCGTTTCGGCAAAACAGCCTTCTTCAGGACACACATCATTTGCTCAAACAGGTATTCTTAAACTAGTGTTAATTAATGATTCATCAAAGACAGCTGGTTAATATGTGGGTATAAGTAAATTAAAAAAACAATTGAAAAAAATTGGGGGAAAAAAAAATTTATACATATAACAGTGTAGATATAAAATTGTACGTCATCAATAGTGCAAATTACAAAAATGGTAAAAAATCAATTTCTTCATTAACTCCTGGGGACTTGTGAACTTGATATTTGAACCAGTTTTGACCTTTATTCTTTGATATTTTACAGATTTCCAGAGGACAGAGTAGACGGCACCAATGTAAAGTCCAGTCATCACAAGGCCCGAATCGCAGACAAAATCAGTCTGTTCGAGAGAGGAGCCACCAGTGCAGTTAGTAGCTCCACAAACCTGCTTCGCCTGGATATTTCTCCAGCTCGAAATGTGGCCAGTCGTCTCAGAGATTTCACAGAACATGCCGGAACGCGGTCCAGTTCTGCACCTCCAAACCAAACGGTTAAAGAGAGGGCGAAGAATTTCAGCGCGGGGCGGAGGGGGGAAGAGAAGCTGACGTTGCCTTCTGGTCGTACGTTGAACGAAGGACATTCAAAAACGGCTGAAATATCTTGTTCTGGACGTTTTGAAAAATCTACAGCAAAGACGGATACCAGCGGAGAGCCAAAGGTTAAATCCAAACCTCATTTAACTATAGATCAAACAGACTCTAAATCCTACAATGCAACACCTGCATTGTTAGAGAGCACAAGTGACTCAAACGTTGGGAATAAAGAGGCGGATTCTCTCCCGATGGTTTCATCACCTACTGATGAGACACCGCAGGTGAAATCACCAAACTGGACAGGCACGCGATCTAAAAAACGTCGAGGCAAAGATCCGCTGAGCCCCACCAAACAAGAAATGGGTCAAGGTAAACAGGAGGTCAAGGACAACAAGGACAAACCTCTTGTAGATGCAAGAGACGTGGTAAAGACCACAGAGCCGAGCACTTCTAATAAAGAAAGACCCAACTCTGCTGGGGAGGTCGCAAGCAAAAAACCTACAGTTCCTCCGAAGTTGGAGAAAGCAGCAGAAATTATGCAAAGCACAAAGAAAACATCTGACTCAAAGAAGACTTCACATGCTGACACAAAAGTTCCTACAGAAGTGAAAAGCAAGGATGAGAAGGAGAGAGAGAATAGCGGTGACTTTGAAGCACAGATAGTGGCTTCTGATACACATCCTTCTACATCCAGAAAGAACAGCTCAAATAAAGAGAAGATATGGACTGACATCGACTCAAAAATGGAAGAGAAACGAAAAAACTGCAACAAAAAGCAGCGCTCAGAAGGAGAGCAGGGAGACGAGCAGAGGAACAGAGACTTGATTGTAAACTCATTGTTTGGAGAGTCAGGGAAACCAGATCCATCTGTGACAAAAGATGAAAAAACACCGTCCCCAGAGGACCTGAAAGAGGCCAGATCTAAAGACTCCTCTGAGCCAGCCAATAGCAGCGCTGCACCCTTTAGGAACGATGCCATGCGAAACAGAGGGAGTGAGACGGATACGCTGGTCTTACCTGAGAAAGACACCACTGCGTTTATGTCTAAAGTGGAAAACACCCCTGAAAATAACCCAAAATCGGCACAAAGACTGTCAAAGATGAACCAAAAGAGTCAAGAAAAAGACTGTTTGACTGAGATTACCAGTCAGAACCAGAAAAACGACCTTGTTACAGAAACAACTGAGACACACAAACATAATGAAGTCAATACATCAAAGCCAACCGAGCAGAAAGTAGAAGGTAAATCAAAACAAGGTACATCAAAGGACACCTCTGCTGTGAGACAGGAAGACACAACAATTATGGCAACCAGTCAAGGTAAAGAAACTCAGACTACTGAGAAAAACTCTTGTGCTGAATTGTCCGATCAGACTAAAGAAAACACCACTTCTACAAGCAAGACACCGGCAACACCAAACCCTGCACTGGACCAAAATGACCAAATGGACAGCATAATTTCACCTCAAATTGCACCTACAGAGGGAGGCGGTCCCAAAAGAGATGGGCCACCCCCACGGAGCCAATCAGAGAGCGGAGAAGAACAGAAGACACAGACGGTATCTAGTAAAAGGGATTTGCAACAACAAAAGCCTGGCACTGAAACTAAAAAGGGAGGCACCAAAGAAACCAAGAGTAAAATCACCAGCACAGAAACGACATCCATAGTGAATGGCGATATATACTCTGTAGCGACAGGAGATCAGTTTTCTGACAGTCTTAAGCAGTCTGGAGAAGAAATACTTGGAAATACCTTACCTGAAATACCATCCAATAATGAAAGTCTATCTCTGAGCTCATTTTCATCCGAAGCCACTGAAGTGTCCACCGAGCAGTCTGGCCAGGTCAGTAAAAAGTTTACCGCTAAACCAGCCTCAACAGATGATACGGCCTTCAGTTTACCAGCCTCAAGTGATAACAACAACAACACAACTCTATCAAACTCAGCTAATAAAATAACTAATGAAAAGACCACTCCCCCAGCAGCCTCACCCAATGCAACAACCACACCTGAAAAACCAACAACTATCGAAAAGACCCCACAAGCCTCAACCAATGAGAAAACCTCTACTTTACCTGCCTCAACTAAAGGAAAGACGACACCGCCACCAGCAACAACAACTGAGACAATCTCTGCTTCATTAGGCTCCAGTGATGACAAGAACAAAACTCTGCCTGCCTCAACTAATGAGGTCATCTCCAGTTTACCAGCCTCAACTAATGCAAAGACAACACCTCCTTCAGACTCAGCTGATAGAAAGACAACTGATGAAAAAGATATGTATCTACTAGCATCAACCGATGAAAAGATCGCACAATCACCAGCCTCATCTAATAAAAAGAAGAAGCCTCCACCAGCCTTAACTAATGAAAAGAACAAAACTCCATCAGAGTCAGCTAACAAAAGGATGACTATCGAAAAGACCACCTCTCCACAAGCCTCAACCAATGAGAAAACCTCCACTTTACCTGCCTCAACTAAAGGAAAGACTACACCTCCACCAGCAACAACAACTGAGACAATCTCTGCTTCATTAGGCTCCAGTGATGACGAGAACAAACCTCTGCCTGCCTCAACTAATGAGGTCATCTCCAGTTTACCAGCCTCAACTAATGCAAAGACAACACCTCCTTCAGACTCAGCTGATAGAAAGACAACTGATGAAAAAGATATGTATCTACTAGCATCAACTGATGAAAAGATCGCACAATCACCAGCCTCATCTAATAAAAAGAAGAAGCCTCCACCAGCCTTAACTAACGAGACAATCTCTGCTTTGCCTGGCTTAGGTAATGAAAAGACCACACATTCTGCATCATCAACCGTTGAGTCTACCTCCACTACATTAGGCTCAGGTGATGACAAGACCACACCTCCATCAGACTTAACTAATGAAATGACTACAACTCCACCAGCTTCAACTAATGAAAATACTACGTCTTCATTAGACTCAGCTAGTAGAAAGACAAATAATGAAGAGACTATGCCTCCACCAGCCTCAACCAATGAGACAACTAATGAAAAGACCAAACCTTTACCAGCTTCAACTAATGACAAGACCACACCTGCAAAATCCCTAACTAAAGAAAATGCTGCACCTCTACCAGTTTCAACCACTGAGACAATCTCTGCTTCATTAGGCTCCAGTGATGAGAAGAACAAACCTCCACCAGTCTCCATTGATATCACTACTAAAAATGAGAGGACCACGCCACTAACAGCGTCATCCTCCTTCCCAATAACCTCTATCAATGGAGAGAATATAACTCCACTTCCTTCATCCAAAGAAAAGACCATATCACCACCAGACTATGACAGTGGAAAGACCACACCTTCACCAGAATCAGTTAATGAAAAGCCCTCAGCTTTTGAAGTCTCAGCTAAACAGAAGATCTCCTCCAGTAAATCTAAGGATCCATCCACAAGAAAAAAGGAATTCGTCCTCAAACCCTTTCTCCTTCCACAAATCCCCACTGCACCCGGCAGCTCCTCCCAGAGCAGGGACTCTCCATCTAGCTGGCTTGATGTGGATCACCAACGTCCTATAAGAAAGAAGCTGTTGATTTCAGAACCTAAGCTCAGCTCCTCTGTGAGTGAGACCAACCTCCTGAACACATCGGGAGAGTTTGACCCAGATGACTTCATTACAAATGTGAAACGGCTAGCAATGCCGTTCAATCTTCCTCAACGCAAACACAACAAACATCGCCTGCAAACACCTCCGTTTGCCATGCCTGCCATCAAAGAAGACCGCTTTGAGAAGCCTTTTGATCTGGAGGAGTTCCAGCATGGCTTGAGGCGAAGGAGGGAATTCATTTTGGATCTGGCACCCAGTTCGATATCCAAGAGTCAAGCCACAATAGTCAAGGAGGCGGACACCAAACCTAAGAGAGAGAGCATCCTCACAAGGTCCCTGATCTTCCAGAGAGCAAGGAAGGAGTCTGAAAAAGAAGAGGGAGAAAAAGAGGAGGGATCAGATGAGAATACAACAGAACCACTGAAGGCAAAGTCTCGTTTGGAGAGGTGCTCAATTGTCAGCATTCTACGCAGTCCCAGCAAAGGGAGACGAATGGAGTTTTTAAGCCCCACTGAGTGTCCTTCAGATGGGCTGTTATCACCAAGCGATGGTTCTGGGTCTACAGCACCTCCACAATCACAACTAGCACCAACTACAGAACCACCTAAACTGGTCCCAGTAGAGGAAACCCTAGCTAAGAATGACAGCCGTGGTACCCAGTCTGGTTCTCAGCTTATTCTAAAACCTAGCAAGGACATTGGGCCTGCCGTGATACCTGACCTCAAAACAACTTCAAGAGACCCCACGGTCACTCTTTCAACAGACACTAACGCTCCTTCTCCTCCCAGTGGTACCCAGACTAGTTCCCAGGTTGTACCAAAATCTACGAAAGATGATGGACCTACCCTGGCGCGTGACTTGAAAACAAATTCAGCAGACCCTCCAGTCACCATGTTAACAGACACTAATGCTCCTCCACCTAGTTGTACCGAGTCTGGTTTCCAGGTTGTTCTAAAACCTACCAAGGATGATGGACTTGCCATGACACCTGACCTCAAAACAACTTCAGGAGACACCACAGACACTATGTTAACAGACACTAAAGCTCCTTCTCCTCCCAATGGTACCCAGACTAGTTCCCAGTTTGTACCAAAACCTATGAAAGATGATGGACCTACACTGACACCTGACTTGAAAACGACTTCATTAGACCCTCCAGTCACCATGTTGACAGACATTAAAGCTCCTCCAACATCTAGTTATACACAGTCTGGTTCACAATATGTTCTAAAACCCATCAAGGATGATGAACCTGCCATGACACCTGATCTCAGAACAACTTCAAGAGACCCCACAGTCACTATGTTTACAGACTCTAATGCCCCACCACTTTTCATCAGTACCCAGACTGGTTCTGATGTTGTTCTGCAACCTGATGGACCGACCCTGAAAACAACTCCAGTAGATCCCACTGTCACTAAAGTAACAGATGCTAATGCTCCTCCGCCACTTCCTTCCTTTGATGGCATCAAGTTGCCTAGTTTCCTGGAGGAATTTCTTCCAAAGGAACCTGAAAATGCTCAACCATCAAATAAGATCGACCCACTGGTCAGCCATCCCTCATTCATCACAGCAACAACACATACTTGCATACATTCATATACCATAGTGCTAAGATATTCACAATAGTGTTGTTCACAACCAAAATATGTCACATATTTGAACTCCGTTGCACATAAGAGTGAACAAGTGTCTAAATCATGTGTGTATCTATTTGTGTGTGTATTTGCTGGTTAGGTGGCTAGAGAAAGTGCTTCCATACCTGGCCTAGTGGATCTGAATAAGGCTGTTGACGTAGCTGACGGGAAGATCCCAGAAGATACGATTCCACCGGCACCTGTAGTTCCAGCGGCTCAAATCCCTCAAGCTAAACCTCAGAAAGAACTACCAAATGTATGAGTCAATCACCAATGTGGATTTTCTTTGTAAATGCCAAAAGTGTATTTGTTCATAGCTGCAATCGCTCTGCATGCCTGCTTGTTCTTCATGCATGTCCATATTTGTACATGACAATATGAGAGATTTGAAGTTTTAACGTACAAAGGGCAAAATCTTTGGGTTATCATTGGATCATGTTTTTGTCTGCTTGGTTAAATATTATGAAACATTTGCAAACCAATTACCCGCATTACTCTCTTAACCACAACAAGCCATGGCGTTTTGTCTTCCAGATTCCAGCTGCTCGCGGAATCCACCGGCGACCTGGAAAGGTTTGCCAGCATTTCAAACTCGTGACCTAACAGAGAATTTCAGATATTAAAACCTGCTCTGCTTGCATAGCATGAGCAAAGTTTTTTAAATTTTATTTATGCTTTCAATATGTGAGCAAAGTGCACTTGGGCCCTAATTTGAAGTTTTGTGCCTGTCAGATTGTGATATTTGAGCACCATCAGTTCAGCGGTCAGTCCTTTGAGTTCTTCAGGGATCAACCTGATGTCACTCACATGCAACTGTCCAGTGTCATATCTATTAAAGTGGTCAGAGGATGGTAAGTGGCATCTCTGGAGAACAAATACTACATGCATGATGATGAGCCTTTCAATAGATTAGCTTTAACTGCATTTTGGCTTGTCGTAGCTGGATACTTTATGAGAAACCAGGATTTGAGGGACGATGCATCGCTCTGGAAGAGGAAGGAGTTATAGAACTGCCCAATCAATGGGCAGAAGAGGGTGAAGAGACATCTGTGGTCATTGGCTCAATTCGACTGGCTATCAGAGTAAGTGTTTTGAACACAGTAACCGCTTTCTGAAGGTCAAAAGTGACGGGAGTGACCGCTGTGTTTTCCTATATGCGTTTGCAGGACTACACTCCTCCCCGGATAGAGCTGTTCACCGAGCCCGCTGGCAGGGGCAGAAGCTCTGAGTATGTGGATTACACAGAAGAAGTGGGCAGTTTCAGCCATCCTCAGAACACCGGCTCCATTAAAGTCCACAGTGGTCTGTAAGTTCACGGACACGCCCTGCTCAGACCTTGAGCGTTTACTGGGGTGTGCGTTTGGACGCTGTTGTTGGGTGTGTGTGGTAAAAGTGACATGCACATGAGTTCTTTTAAAAAAATGTGTTATGATTCATTTTCTGTTTTCGAGAACTGGGCAACTGAGCTTGTTTGTGATGCATGGTCCAGCCAAAAGAGCAGCTTTCGCAACCGCAAAGAAATGTGCTAAAAATCAATCAAAATACCTTAGCAACCGCATAGCAACATGCTAAAAATCAATCAAAACTCAATCCAAAGTGTACTTCGGCATCCACGTTCCGTGACAGTACGAGTGACGAATTTTCGACATCAGAAGTGTCCATGGACGTCCACGCATGCTGTCCACGTGTAGCCGAATTTTTGTGTCCATGCGGATGGTCCGCACAGAGCCGATCCTCCCTATACGCAAAATACGCAAGCTGCGTAGGGCCCCCGAAACACCAGGGGGCCCCCTTGCTCTCAAAGATGATTTA
>NW_015629036.1:113254-118469 GCF_001515625.1 Sinocyclocheilus rhinocerous
CGCAACGTGCGGCCCCCGAAACACCAGGGGGCCCCCTTGCTCTCAAAGATGATTTAATCTTAGTTTCATTTTTGAATTTGGCCAGCGGTTATGAAAACATGAATGATAATTTCCTTTAATGCAGTGCGCTGTCGCCCTTTCTACGTAAAAATCAGTCAAATCGTAATGTGTGTAACGTGTGTCTTGCTTGAGACTAATAAAACGAGTTGAAAGCGTACCGAGCCGCGGAAGAGACACTGTTTCTCAAGCGCTTTCCGCGAGCGCGATTCGAGACGGTGTGAAACACGGACAAATGCGTTTCATTCATTCGTTCATAACCACTCATACCCCCCCCCACACACAGTTTTGCGTACAACATTGCCTTAAGGCCTGATTATACTACATTTTCCGTGTTCCGCTCCGTCTCGCACGCAGCTTTCAAAGTATACTCAACCGCAGATGAGCGCGGACGGACGAGTACG
This sequence comes from Sinocyclocheilus rhinocerous, assembly GCF_001515625.1. NCBI lineage: Eukaryota > Metazoa > Chordata > Actinopteri > Cypriniformes > Cyprinidae > Sinocyclocheilus > Sinocyclocheilus rhinocerous. Next base: position 113,716 of record NW_015629036.1, read on the forward strand.
ACATTTGCGCAGTGCCACCTAGTGGACGCTTTCTGTCTCAACATTCACCTCGCGCTTGTGCTGTTGTGCGCGGACTCAAAAATTGGGCTGCACGTGGACACTTCTGATGACGAAAACTGCATCACGCGGACAGTGCACAGACCGTCACGGAACACTTGCACGTTTGGTGTTTGTCATTTTTGACTAAAGTAATATCATGGCAACCAAACACTCATGTTTGGCGATTTTAATGAAACCACCGTCGAAAGAGACGTCATATTTTGTTCATGCTTGGAAAGCTGCTTCGCAGAGGGCTCTCTTGAAGGGTTGCCATGTCCACTTATTATAAGTAATGCTTATTAAGCGTCTTTGGGCTTTGCTCATAAAGCAATCCATTGTTCTTATTTGCAATTTTTTTATAGCAGTATCTGGCAACCCTGAGTCAAGACATACTTCCTTCCCTGTGATTTCTTGCATGACATATGTCATTAACTGGTTTTTCAGTTCTGTACACACTGTGTAGAATTTCTGTAAATGCGGTTGCCACTACCTGATTTTTTCAGGAGTCAATTCGGTTGTAGAATGCGGTCGTCACTCTCTTAAATTACTGAACTGTGTACATACAGAACAGAAGTACTAAAAGGTGAACTGACTACCAAATTTAGATGCAGTATATACATGGCCAGTGTTGTGAAGGCACTTTGAGAGCATAATGACTGGATTCCTGATGATTCATGAGTGTGTTATGCGTTTGAGTCCCAGCATTAGTCACGCTGAACCATATAAACAGTATCAGAGCCACATAATCCAGCACTCAGACTATAGGACGAAAACTCATTCTGATGCTTTCAGTAATGTTTATAACAGAGCGAAAGGGGGAAAATAACCTGCTAATAATGATTCAAGTAGCAGATACAGACACTTCAGTCACACAGAGTGACACAACACCTGTTTTCATTTTAAAGTGCCTCTATTATGGGTAATGAAAGTTCATATTTTGGTTTTGGGAGTCCCCAACAACAGGTTGACATGCATGCAAGGTCAAAAAACACTTTCATTGTCTTATAATATGCATTTATTTTTACCTTACTTGCTCAACGACTCCCAAACGATTCGCTCAACGATTCATTTTCCAAACCCCTCCTTTGCGTGACGCTAATCTGCGCTGATTAGTCCGATTGGTCTAATTTCCATTTCATCTTGCCTGTAATGCCTGATAAAGCAGCGTTTGTGAGCGCAGTGCTGCTTTGTGTGTTACCGGGGAAACCGCTATTTTTACCGCTCCAAAAGCGACACCTAGTGGCAAAGAATGAATTTGCATTTTCATTCAGACCAATCGACTCTTTCTTTTGAGAGACAATAACTTTATACACGGTGCACTCTCAGATTTAAAACTTTGCAGGATGTTTTCATTCACTTAGAGCTGTGTTAAACACTGCATGAAAGGTCATTTTCAAAAATCCATAATAGGGGCACTTTAAACACTAGATCCATTGTTTCAATTTTTTTATGTTTTTTTTTTTTGAAAAGTGTCCAAATACTTTATAGGCCCACTGTATGAGAAAAGTCTCATGTGTGTGCGTGATAAACAGAGCTGGCATAGCAGGACAGTGAGAATTACAAAAACACAGAGGAAAGACAAAAAAAATCAGGAAGAGCGCAGAATGACAGATGAAAGCTACGGCAGGAATGTGAGCAGGAATAGAAAGAGAAAATCACAGATTGTTGAATGATTTACAGCAGCAGTGTTTGTCCAGGTGAACCAGCAGAACACAACAACAACAATAACCAATAGTGTTTACAGTACAGCATATTCATAACTGTTTATTTTAAATCAAAATGCCATTTAATGTAACAAAAGTCAGTTGTATTTGTGTATTCTGTGACGATGTGAGGATGAAGCAGATAAAAACTACTGAACATGACAGAAAACATGTGGCACACGAACTCATTTCGCATGCAATGAGGCGTCTTAAAGAAACGTCCGGATGAACTGTAGGAAAATGGTTTTCATGAACTTTATGATTATGTAAATGGAAAAAACTCAGGAAAACAAACAAACAATAATGTTTTTAACATGTCAGAGAGAGTGGGAAATGGTTATAAAAACTAAATTTTTTTTTTTTTAAAGTTTTCATAAGCTTTAAGTAAATGGAAAAACCTCAAGAAAACAACATTTTGAACATTTTAGAGAGAGTGGAAAATTGTCATAAATTTTACTTTTTAAAAACTTTTATGATTAGAGAAACCTCAGGAAAACAAGCAAACGTTAATATTTTAACACGTCAGAGAGTGTGTAAAAAGGTCATGAAAACTAAATTGCAAACTTTTTTTGTTGTCATAAATTTTATGCATAAAAACCTCAGGAAAAAAAACTTGCATTAACATTTTTAACATGTCACAGAAAATGAAAATGGCCATAAAAAAATACATTTTATATATTTTTTGAAAAAGTTTTCAAAAACTTTATGTAAGTGCATTACATTGCTTCCCCGATCATTATTAGTTGCATGTGACTTTAGTCAGTGAGATGTTAACTAGTACCCGCCAAGTCACCTGGCTTGACTAATAAGTGAGCAATTAGTTCAGGTGACGGATGATTGACAGCTGTCGTCTCTGCTCCGCAGCTGGCTGGTTTACAGTGATCCGGGTTTCCAGGGTCTGCTGGCGGTTCTGGAAGCCGGAGAGTATCTGTTCTCGGAGGACTGGGGTTTCCCGTCGCCCGCGGTCGGCTCTCTGAGGCCTCTGCGTATGGTACGGCTCACACGATAACGATATTCACCCGTCTACAGTATAGTGTGTCATCAGAACTGTGCTTGTTTTGCAGGGCGCTCTGAGAGTGGAGAAGCCGAATGCAGTCGAGGTTTGTGAGTTTCAGTGTCTTCTCAAGCATGTTTTTTACAGTGATGGAGACTCTTGATCTGTCTGTCTCGCTCAGGCCGTGGTGTATGAAAAGGCCGGTCTGGAGGGCCGATGTGTGGAGGTTCAGGGAGACGTGACAGAAAACCACGGACTGGACCGAGTGGAATCACTGAAGATCCTCGGAGGCCTGTGAGTGCTGACCTCTGATGTTCTTCCTCAGTGTTACTGCTGTTGAATGCTTCCCTCGTCTGGTTTCAGGTGGGTGGGATACGATGGCCAGGGGTTCGAGGGGCAGCAGTTCGTTCTGGAGGAAGGAGAGTATCTGGACTGGACAGATTGGGGCGGGACGAGGGAAACGCTCCTCTCTCTGCGGCCCGTTTTCATGGTGAGTCTCAGCTTCACTAGCGATCGGTCAACGCGCTTCACTCGCTGTCCAGCGGCCGACTGGTTGGTTAGTGAGATCGTGCATTAGCTGTCGGAGTGTTCGTGTGGGAAAAAAGCATCTTTATTTGCACTCTTTATTTAAAGGGGTGTATAATAGGACCCCTTTAAATTAATTTAATCATACTGGACTGCGTTTTAAAAGAAAATACTATTTCAGTCTTTCTACTTCTAAATTTCATGTTTAAATTCAATGTCACTTGCTGTTTTTTTTGTTGTTTTGTTTGTTTGTTTTTTTTAATAATTTGTGAAAAAATTTATTTGCAATTATTGATTGCAATCCTACACCAGATTTGTCAAGTGTACTCCTCAATCTCCTTATTTTAGGTTAATATTTCAATAGTTTTCCCCCATATTTTGTAAAAGCTAAATTCTTTTGCAGTATTTTACTGGTAAATGAAACATTTTACATTTTTTTAACATTGTAATCACCATTGCTTTTCAGTTTATTTTACCCTAACAAAAAACAAACAACCAGGCAAACAACATCAAAAAATTATATATATAAAATAAAATAATATTTCAATAATTTAACAGCACAGTTCGTCGATGACTGTTATAAGTCACATGATATGCAAGTATACAAATAAAATATTTATTTTTTGGTAAGTGTTTTATTTTTATTGCTTTTATTTCAAATAAAAGCAGATATTTAATTTTACATTTTTATGATTTAATTCATTATTATTAGCTATTCATCAGCTCACAATTGTTCCTCTTTGGAAAGTCACTTTATAAGCGTCTGCTAAATGCATGAATGTAAATGTAAACTGGAAATTCTGCCTTAATTTGTCTCGTTTAAAGCTCCAGCCATAAAAACACTGAGCGCTGTGCTCTGTTCAGTTGTTTTTGAACTGTGTAAACATGTCTAAGAAACACAGGAGAACCCGAAACCAGCTCTCTTACTGATTTAGGATCGATTCAGAAAAACCACAATAGCAGAACCAGAATCAAACGCTTGCCAACTGCTTTCTAATTTAAGACAACTGAGGGCTGTAAAAGGTTTTGTTTTTCAGGATTTCTCCTCCCCTCATATGAAGATGTTTAGTGAGCCGGACTTCTCCGAGCGTGGCGTCAGCATCGACCTCCTGGAGCCGCTGGAAAACACCGCAAACACACGCTACGGCCCGCAGACGCGCTCCATCGAGGTCCTGTCCGGAGTGTGAGTCGCTTTCTTCATTCTAGAGTCCGGAAGTAAAAACTCACCTGATTTTTAATATCTTATAAACCATTAGAGAGCTCCAGGATTGTTAATTGAGGGTATATGTTTCTGTTTAAGCCATCAGTTCGCATTATTTGGTGAAAAACTACATTTCCCATGATGCTGTGCAGAAAATTCCACCAATCAGAGAGTAGCAGTGAGAAAATTGAGCTCAGTGCGCTTTAGCTCCACCCACTCCCTTGAAGCACTCGCTATACTGTCAAAATACTTAAATATCTGTGTGTGTGTGTGTGTGTGTGTGTGTGTGTGT
>NW_015629036.1:118821-119219 GCF_001515625.1 Sinocyclocheilus rhinocerous
GTGTGAGTGTGAGTGTGTGTGTGTGTGTGTGTGTGTATAAAAATACTTCTGGAACCAAAAAGTGGGCGGGCACTAATGTTCTCTCTTCAGCCAATCAGGATATCTGTCAGTTTAATAGAAAAGCATGCACGTCTGACCCAAAAAATGCTCAAAGTTGCATGCGATTCCTTTCAGTCTGTTAGTGCTTCCACAGAACTAAAGAGCGCACCTGTTCAGGTAAAGGTGCATTGTTTTCCGCCACTAGCACGTCATGTGACACAAACACAGGTCTGCCTCGGGCTGATCGTCGTTCAGAGGAAAGGAGGGCGTTTGCCAGAAAATGACAACAACATAGTGTGTGCTTGCTGCAGCGCTTCTGACAATCCACGCAGTTCCCTGTAATTACTGGTATATGTGTG
>NW_015629036.1:119384-120771 GCF_001515625.1 Sinocyclocheilus rhinocerous
GTGTGTGTGTGTGTGTGTGTGAGTGTGTGTGAGTGTGTGTGTGTGTGTGTGTGTGTGTGTGTGTGAAGGGACAATATATAAACATACAGGCTTGTTTAAAGTTGAAGCGCTCACACATTTTTCTAGTACAGACAGAGGCATAAAGGCTGTGTGTGTGTCTGCGATTATGCATGCGTGTGTGTGTGTGTGTGTGAGACGCATGCATGCATGAAGGCAGGTCTGTATTTGTTCATGTGTGGGCGCCGTGGCTCTGTGAGTCTCATTATTTTGGGAGTTGCTGTAGTTTCGCTGCGTTGAATGTCAGTTTGGGCATCATGGAATGTGAAGCATTAAACACTGACGACCTTCAGGACGTTTCTACCCCAGAACTGCAGCTGCATTCTCCTCATACTGAATCATCTGAACATTCTTGTGATATGAATCTAGCTGCACGTTAGTTTTAAAGGAATAATTCAGCTGGAAATCATCCTTTATTCACCCGCATGTCGCTTCAAGCCCGTATGACTGTCATTCTTCAGTAAACAGAAAAAGAGACGTTTCCCAGAATGTTCACGCTGCTCTTTTCCACCCCAACGCTGTAGCTCTGCCACAGTGGACAGAAATGAATAAGTCTGACTGGTTTCTTGTAGGTGGGTGGCGTTCGAGGGTCCTGGGTTCTCGGGTCAGCAGTATGTTCTGGAGAAGGGTCTGTACGGAAGCCCGGAGGACTGGGGCTCATCCCACAGCCGGATCTCCTCCGCCGTCCCCGTCATTCTGGTGAGAGTCGCTCTGTAATCATGACGGAGAGCAGCGGCTGATCTGATCATCAGCAATCAATCGATCGATCGATCGCATGCTGAGCAGCGTCTGGAGAATACGAGGGATTGCTGACGTTTGATGAATAGAGACACATTTATTTCCTTCAGAATAATGTGGGCTGATGAATCACTCACAGTGACGGCGGCGACGTGAAATAGAATCAGTTTTGATGTCATGTTGACTCTATAACTGGAATATAATGAGCTAAGATCAGTTATTAATGAGTATATTTAATATTTCAGGAAAATGTAGAAAACTCCTGCCACTTCCAGGTTTGTGAAAGAAATTATTATTATGTTTATTTATTATCCATATTATATGTTTTATAAATATGTATGTATGTGTGTGTGTGTGTGTGTGTGTGTGTGTGTGTAAATGTTGTTGGTTTTATTATTATTTTGTTCATTTTTCATATATTTTCCTAATATATTCATATATTTTATATATTTTATTTACTGTAGTATAAAACTGTTTATATTATTTAAAATTTCTATTATATATTATTATTATTATTATTATTATGGTATGTTGTTCCAATTATCCTCTTTTTGTATAAAACCATTATTATTTCATTTTATTTTGGTTTTAT
>NW_015629036.1:121196-124996 GCF_001515625.1 Sinocyclocheilus rhinocerous
TTTATTCACTCATTCACTCACTCACTCACTCGCTCGCTCACTCACTCGTTCACTCACTCACTCACTCACTCGTTCACTCACTCACACATTCACTCACTCATTCACTCACTCATTCACTCACACACTCATTTATTCACTCATTCACTCACTCACTCATTCACTCATTCACTCACTCACACATTCACTCACTCATTCACTCACACTCACTCACTCGCTCACTCATTCACTCACTCGTTCTTTCACTCACTCACTCACTCACTCATTCATTCACTCACACATTCACTCACACATTCACTCACTCATTCACTCACTCATTCACTCACACACTCATTTATTCACTCATTCACTCACTCACTCACTCGTTCACTCACTCACTCATTCATTCACTCACTCATTCACTCGTTCACTCGTTCATTCAAACACTACTGCAGTGATCATTCATGCTTTCAGGTCTAGAGGTTCACTTTAGTCACCTTTGAGTCATTTTATTACGTGCTTTTGCCATTTTTATTAGTTGATTTATTTATATATTCTTAAATATTTAGTTTAATTCGTTTTCTTATCAGTTTTAGGTTTAATAATTTTTTTATTTTAGCTTTAGTTTCCTGCCAAGGCAACATTTCTGATTTTATAATTTTAAGTCTAATATTTATATTTTATTTCAGCTTTATTTCCATTAACAAAACCAATTTTAATAGTTTTAGTTAGTTTAGATTAGTTAGTTTCAAAGTAATTTTGTGATATGCTTTTGGCATTTTTAGTAGTTTTTGTTTTCTTTAAATGTTTCTTTATATTTAAATATGTTGCTTTATTTTCATTTCAGTTTTAGTAATTTAAAGACTGATTTTATTTTACAGATTTTATAGTTATTTGCCAAGGCAACATTTCTTTTTTTTTTATTTAAATGAAACAATTTTTAATAGTTTTAGTTAGTTTAATTTTAGTTTGCATTTTAAGTAACTTTATTGTGTTCTTTTATTATTTATATTAGATTGTTTTTTATATATATATATATTTCTTTGTGTCTTTAAATATTTAACTTTAATTCATTTTCATTTCAGTTTCAGTATTTTGACTTCTACTTTTTCAGTTACTTGTAAAGGCAGCATTTCTACATAGTTTTTTTTTGTTGTTTACTTTTTTCATTTAATATTTATATTTTATTTTATTTCAGATTTATTTCTGTTAGCAAAATAATTTTAATAGTTTTAGTTGTAGCTCACAACAATTTTTTTATATTTTCCATTTTAATTTTAGGTTAATGTTTTAGTATTTATGTTGTATGTTTTATTTGTCGTTGTTTTTTTATTATAGCGTTGTAGTTTTTATTAATTTTTATTTCAGTTTTAGTTATTTTAGTACATCAAGCTAAACTACATGAAAATGAGAAATGTTAGCTGTTTTTCAATTTATTTCCATGAAAAACTTTTGTATGGTTTTGGTGTTAGTTTAAACACAACACAACATAACCCTGGTCCCAGAACAGAAGAGCAGATCTCGTTGTGATTTGAATGCACTGCCTCTAGAAACAGAAGCAGGAGAATCTCTCGGCTCTTCAGTGTTTCCAGCGGTTGGTTTGTGAGCGTGTTGCTCCGCTCATGTGCTGCTCATGTTTACTGGTCTCCATGAACACAGTCATCCAGTGTTTATATTCAGCGGATCTGCAGGAAACGAGTGGAAAAACTTCAGCGCCACGTCAGATTCAACAGAGCCGTGTGAAAGCCGCTCACGTTCCTCCAAACCCTGTTTTGTCGTTGTTTTTTTATTATAGCGTTGTAGTTTTTATTAATTTTTATTTCAGTTTTAGTTATTTTAGTACATCAAGCTAAACTACATGAAAATGAGAAATGTTAGCTGTTTTTCAATTTATTTCCATGAATAACTTTTGTATGGTTTTGGTGTTAGTTTAAACACAACACAACATAACCCTGGTCCCAGTACAGAAGAGCAGATCTCGTTGTGATTTGAATGCACTGCCTCTAGAAACAGAAGCAGGAGAATCTCTCGGCTCTTCAGTGTTTCCAGCGGTTGGTTTGTGAGCGTGTTGCTCCGCTCATGTGCTGCTCATGTTTACTGGTCTCCATGAACACAGTCATCCAGTGTTTATATTCAGCGGATCTGCAGGAAACGAGTGGAAAAACTTCAGCGCCACGTCAGATTCAACAGAGCCGTGTGAAAGCCGCTCACGTTCCTCCAAACCCTGTGCTGAACAAGCAGCGCATTCGACACGAAACCATACAATTATATCATCACTGTAATTAGTGTATAAACACACATACAAATATATCAACTGAAATAATGTTCTGCAAATGAAAATCATTTCAGATCAGTCACTTGTGAGTTTTTTTGCTGTTAACATGACGTCAGACTCGCTAGGCTTCCTGAATATAAAATTTCCCACAAATGGCAAAATGTTTCCATGAAGGAGCATCTGAGCCATGAGAGGACGTATATTTAGCCTGCAGTGACCACAAACTCCAAACAAACGCCGTGTGATCATAGAGACGGACACACTGAACACCGTGTGTGTGTGTGTGTGTGTGTGTTGATTGACAGCTGGGTTCTGTACGAGGATCATAATTTCAGAGGCTCTCAGCTCCTGCTGAAGCCCGGCGCCGTTCCTGATTGGCCCAAACTCTCCTCCTGGCTGCGAATCGGATCGCTTCGGCCGCTCATGCAGGTGAGAGACTCCGCCCATTGCAGCTCCTGTAGCCAATCGTGAGCGCTGGGGGCGGGGCTATCAGAGAGAGATGGATCAATATTTGCAGTATATTTGAATCTCACAGCGTTTGTTCTTCACTGGCGCAGAAACAAGTGCATTTCCGTCTGCGGAGCAAAGAGGCGGGGCTACTGATGTCCGTCAGCGGCTCATTGGACGACATCAAACTGATGCGTATCCAGGTGAGCGAGGAAAGGGGCGGAGCTGAGCAGATCTGGACCTATCAGGACGGTCAATTACAGTGCAAGGTAGAAACTGAAATCACTTTTACCAACATTGTACTATTTTCTGCTTGTGTAAATTATTTATTATTAAATTACACTTAAATTTTTGTGTAAATCATGTTTAAATTATTTCATTAATATGTTTTTGTATTAAAATTCACAGTATTTTCTAATATATTACTATTATTCATAAATTATTCATGATGCACATTTTATTGTATTATTGTAGTCTGTGACTTGAGACAAATAGCAAGAAAATTTAAGAAAAATATTAAAAGCAAATATATATATTGTTGAAATAAAATAAACATTATAAACAACTGAAATAAAATCTATAATAAAAATGTATCAGTTGTCAACATTTCAAATTTTTGTTGAATTTAAGTTGAAGTGCTAAAATAACTCAAACTAATAAATAAAAAATAAACAAATAACTAAAACTTAAATTCAAATTCTAAAACTTCAAATTGAAATGAAAACTGAAAATATAATAAATTATAATAAATTAAATCTAATTAAAAAATGAACAAAAACTAATTAAACTAAAAAAATTATTTAAAAACTATAACATTGTTATAACACAGATACATTTATATGTATAAAGAAGTAAGTATTATATTATTAATATAAAAATAAATGTTATCATATAATAATTACGAAATTACACTTTATTTCTGCTTTTTGTCTGATTAATTATTCAGTAATTAATCAAAAGTAATTGTGTGTGTGTGTGTATAGTATAGTGTATATAAAGCAGTATATAATATATTTTATATATTTAATAATAATATGTGTGTATATGTGTGTCTGTGTCTGTGTGTCTGTCTCTCTGTGTGTGTGTGTGTGTGCGCGTGTGC